>NW_008353482.1:1017253-1024357 GCF_000622305.1 Nannospalax galili | reverse complement strand
TTCTGACTCTGTCCCAAACTTCTAAATCTAAAGTTCCTGTATCAGGAAACCGTGAATTAAACTCTACAATTATTTGCACACAATTATCTATTTGATTTTTGGACACTTGTGCACCATTACTATGAAGAATATGATGAATTAAAGAAACAAAAGGAGTAGACTTACCTTGTCCCATTACCCTGCAATAATGTTGTAAAAATAATTTTTAGAAACCAACCAACTGCCAACCAGTACCAGCCAGTCAAATCATCTGTCACCTCCTTTCGATGACCTGTACTTACTTGCCCAAGACTCCGCCACCTCCTCTGAGTGACTTGTACTTACCTGCAACTCTATCCTGAACACCTTCTCTGTGTGCAATGTTGGGGTCCCTGTTCGGCGCCAGCTGTCACAGGTCAGCGACCAAAATTCAAGCCTGATGGGCTTGGGGGCCCCGAGGTATAGGTGCAGAAGAAATCAGGATGCAGGGGATGCAGAGGCGTGTGAACCAGTGCATGCTTTATTCTAAGAATTAACCTTATTTATAGTACAAGAGGAAAAGAAAATGTTCTCAAGCCAAATTACCTCATCATGATATTTACAGTACTTTTATGATATTTGCAGTACCTTTGTGTTCTCAGGGCTCAGCCCTGTTTGGAATCGTACCTGTCCTCCCGTGTCTATTAAACATTCTATTCTTTACATTTAACTTTATTAGTTACATAGCCTTGTTATACAAGCTTACTTATGTACGTTTAATAGGGTTCAAGGAACTGTCAGTCTCGTGATAGAAATCACTGCAGAAGAACATCCAAGTTCTCAGGGAACTGAGGCTTCCTGATCCAGGTCTGAGTTCATTTCAGGTCAGAACTTACTCTGAATTTACTTCGGATCAGAGCTCGGGCCTTCACATCCAATGATAGGAGCCTGTTAACTATTAGTTAGCAGAGCGCTATTGTCCTTAAAGGACAGGGGAGGGGGGTCACTTCATATGTTCCCCTTTCTTAGTGAAATGATTTATGGAAACATCTGCTTTAAATCTATGAGTAATGTGGGATACATAGCTTAAAACCATTGCAGAAAGAAAGAATAAAGAATATTAATAATAGTTACAGTTGGTCCTGGGAATGGGTGAACCCAGGAAAACCAGTCAGGTCAGATCCAGACTTTGCCTTATGAATATTATAAATTTCTTTAATTTCATCTATCTGTTATTGAATAAAATTGGGATTGCTGGTGATATTGAAGCAACACATTCCTGGAAATTGTTCATAATCTAGATGATGTTTTAGTAACAGGAAATCAGTAGTGGCTCTATTCTGTAGAATTGATGTTAGCTACAGGCTAATTGTGAAACTTTTCTCTGTGTCCTCAGTACACTACTAGTTTTGGAACATGTAAGATAAAATCCACAATAGTCATAACTTGGCTAAGAGCTACGAGAGACAAGTGGTCATCACAGTCAGTGAGGAGGCCCCTAGCAACTGGATAAGTGGGAATAAGGGATGGTAAAGGGGAAAATCTGTCCAATGGAATATATCCCAGAGAAATTGGTAGGCAAAGTCTGAAAATTAGTGTTATTGCCTAAGAAACACATCCTACAGAGAGCCTCTTGCCAATAAGTGTGGAGGTCCTGTGTTCAGAATAGTTTGAAAGTGGTTAAGAAATAATAAAATCAATACATAAATATCACTGTTGAATAACAAAGGAAACTGGTAATACTTGTTATGCATGAAACACAAGGTGATCTTGACTAGAAGTTTCATGTCCAGTAACATTGACATACTCATTATATCTTACAGACAAGCCCATGAAGTCTTTTGCTAATAGTTAATGTACTGAGTTTCCTTCTTGTACACAGAATGCACTTTTATTTATGCTATTTACTGCTAATTGAACCCAGAAATTTTGTTTGTCTGTGGACCCAAGGAACCTGTAGAAAGACTCATATTTAAATCAGTACAGGAATAGATGGTATCCACAGAATCTCCCTTTTTAAGCTTAGTGTATTTATATTGTCCTGTACTTTGAACATACGGTGTCCACTTCTTCCCTGGAAAGCTCCAGGCATTTTGAGAACTTGAATGGCCTGCCTATGAGGGGGGATGAGGTAGGGGTGCTGACTCACCTCTCTTCTTCTGCCTTGGGACCCCTCTCCTCTCCCAAGGCACTGGAGGCCTGAGCTCCCACTGGAAGAGTCCACGCCCATTCACAATTTATATTCAGTTCTCCACTTGTGATCTTTATAATTGGAAGGCTCAGAATCTTCCTTTTTCTGAGAAGCTGTAAGCACTCATTAGTCTCCTTGAGCCTGCTTTTTATATCCCCCAGCCCCCCTGGGATGATTGCCAACAGCTTCTTACAACCCTCCTTATGGCAGAGGAATGGGACCAAATAAAATTGGAAAGTAGAAAGATTGTACTCAAGCCGGACCTGAGTGAGGATCTCTCCCCAACAGTGACACTTGCAAAGAGTGACACTTCCCCTCTGAGAGGCTGGACTAGGATTCAAATATAGATACAGGTAAGGAGGATGTGATGGCTAATCCTGGGTGTAACTTCATTGGATCTGGGATTAACTGAAATGAAAGAGATCTTCTTGATTGGATCATCTAAAGCTGGAAGACACACCCTAAATGTGGGCATTACCTTCTGATGGCAGCCAGTATAAAATACCAAGGAAGAGGAGAATGCCAGGCTTCTTGCTGCTTGCCTTCTCTCTCGCTGGTGAGTTCATCTTGCTGCTGTAGCCTGAAGACTAGCTGATCTTTTGGAATTTGTCAGACCTTCAGTGCCAGATTGGGACTACTGAGACATCCAGCCTTGTGGACTGAGTGACTAAGATTTCTCAGCCTCTCCAGTGTGGTTCAGCCATTGTTGGACTACTCGGACTCTGTCCTGTGAGCTAAGCTGATAAATCTCTATACATACATGTATTCATTCTACCAGTTCTATTTCTTTAGAGGACCCTGACTAATACAGATTGTAGTACCAGAAGTGGTTCTAGAGAAACAGAATTGAAAGGATGAATTTCTTTAATGGGCTTGTTGGTATTGGTAGCAGGCTCTCCAACTCAGAGTCTTCAGATAGCATGGAGAGTATTGAACATCAGTGGTGAAGGCTATTTGAAACAATTATGTAGATAGACCCATTTGAATCTCCTAACTCACCTCTTGTGAAGAGCAAGATATTCAGTGACTCTATTTAGTGACTCTATACATAAAACATTTGACGACTTGTGGAAAAATAAGAAAAATAATGATGCTGGCTGGTTACTTCTAACATCGCTGGATAAAGTGATGAAGATAAACAATGAGCTTAATGATAAAATTGACAAGCTCCATATTCGAATCAACAGTTTAAATGTTTTCAAGCGTGCCCTTGAAGAGAATGTTCTTTCCATCAGCCAGAGAGCTAAAGCTGCAGAAAATCTAGTGGAGCCCTTATTATATGTTTGGCTGACCTACAACGTAAATTTAATTCCCAGCCTCGAAGGGTGTCAGCAGTAAAAGTGCGGGCATTGGTAGGAAAAGATTGGAATCCTGACACGTAGGATGGAGATGTGTGGAAGAACCCTGAGGAGGCTGAGGATTTAGAATCCTCAGATGCTGGGGAATTTGATTCACTTGATGAACTAATTGCCCCACCCTCAGCAGACCCACCCTCCCACCCTTGCCTGAGGTAACTAATCCCATTGCGAAAGATAATCCCATTCAGCAAGATGAAGCTGATGTCCCTCAGGGCCCAGTTATTGTTGCCTTTAGACCTATAACTAGACTCAAAGCTAAGCAGGCACCTAGAGGAGAGCTAGAAAGTGTGGTCCATGAGGAGGTGCACTACCCCACTAAAGAACTTAGTGAATTTGGTAATTCTTTCAAACAGTAATCTAATGAATATGTCTGTGAATGGATACTAAGAGTATGGGATAATGGTGGAAGGAACATAAAATTGGATCAGGCTGAGTTTATTGACATGGCCCCCCTGACTGGAGATTCTAGGTTTAATATGGAAGCTTGTGCAGGTAAAAAGGGGGTTAAAAGGTTATTTGATTGGTTGGCTGAGGTATTTATCAAAAGATGGCCTACTGACAGACAGCTGGACATACCTGATATCCTTTGGCTTAGTGTTGATGAAGGGATTGTAAGGCTCAGGAAAATTTGTATACTGGAGTGGATTTGCAGTGCAACACCAAATCCTCCACAATAGGAGGGCCCAGAGGACATGCCTTTTACTGATTTTATAAGATGGAAAGTACTGAGAGAGACACCAGAACATTTGAAGAGCTTTGTTTTTGCTCTTTTCCTTATGCCGAATCTTACAGATGGAGATGCTGCTTCTCAATTACATAAATTAAATGTAAATATAATAGGTGTAACAGGACCTTGGAGTGAGGGTCAGGTGGCAGTATTGAACTACCAAAGACAAGGTGAGCGTACTTATCATAATGGGCGGCAAAGGCAAAACAATACCTACAATGGCATGACTCAAATGGACCTGTGGTACTGGCTAATCAATCATGGTGTTTCCAGGGACCACATACATAAGAAGCCTACTAAGTTTTTACTTGATCTCTATAAGCAGAAAAGCTCTAGGATGAATGACAGGAAGTCATTATTGAATCACAGCAATAGAGAATCTTGCTCAGTCAACCAATTTCCAGACTTGAGACAGTTTACAGACCCAGAACCCCTTGAATGAAGGGAAGACTGGGTGCCCTTGAGGAAGGACTTTGTCACAGTACCAAATAGTTATGCTGTTCGCCTCTCACCCATCCTTCCTCAGAGGGACCTGTGGCCTTTTACTAGAGTAAGCGTACATTGAGGGAAAGGAAATAATCAGACATTCCGTGGCCTATTGGATACTGGTTCTGAGTTGACACTGATTCCAGGAGATCCTAAAAAGCATTGTGGCCCTCCATTTAAAGTAGAGGCTTATGGAGGTCAGGTGATAAATGGAGTTTTGGCTGAAGTCTGACTGACAGTGGGTCCAGTGGGTCCCCAAAATCATCCTGTGGTTATTTCCCCATTACTGGAATGTGTAATTGGGACAGATATACTTAGGAATTGGCAGAATCCCCACATTGATTCCCTAACCTGTGGAGTGAGGGCTATTATAGTTAGAAAGGCCAAATGTAAACCACTGGAATTGCCTCTGCCAGGAAAAATAGTGAGCCAAAAACGATATCGCATCCCTGGAGGGATTGCAGAAATTAGTGTCACCATCAAGGATTTGAAAGATGAAGGGGTGATGATTCCCACCACATCTCCCTTTAACTCCCCTATTTGGCCTGTGCAGAAGACAGATGGGTCATGGAGAATGACAGTTGACTATCGAAAACTTAATCAATTAGTGACTCCAATTGCAGCTGCTGTACCAGATGTAGTTTCCTTACTTGAGCACATTAATATGTCTCCTGGTACCTGGTATGCAGCTATTGATTTGGCAAAAGCTTTCTTCTCAATAGCAGTTCATAAGGACCACAAGAAGCAATTCCCTTTCAGCTGGCAAGGCCAACAGTATGCCTTTACTGTCCTGACTCAAGGTTATATTAACTCTCCAGCACTGTGCCATAACTTGGTTCGAAGGGATCTTGATTGTCTGACTGTTCCACAAATTATCACACTGGTCCACTATATTGATGATGCTATGCTGATTGGATCCAGTGAGTAGGAAGTAGCAGAAAGTCTGGACTTGTTGGTTAAGCATATGCGCATGAGAGGATGGGAAATAAATCCAACCAAAATTCAAAGGCCTTCTATCACAGTGAAATTTCTAGGAGTTCAGTGGTGTGGCGCATACAGAGACATTCCTTCTAAGGTGAAGAATAAGTTGTTGTATTTGACCCCTCCCTCCAATAAGAAAGAAGCACAATGCTTGGTGGGCCTGTTTGGATTCTGGAGGCAGCACATTCCTCATCTGGGTGTGTTACTATGACCCTTATACCAAGTGACTCAAAAGGCAGCTACTTTTGAGTGGGGCCTGGAACAGGAAAGGGCCCTTCAACAGGTCCAGGTTGCTGTCCAAGCTGCTCTACCTCCTTGGGCCATATGATCCAGCAGACCCGATGGTGCTTGAGGTATCAGGGGCAGATAAAAATGCTGTTTGGAGTCTCTGGCAGGCCCCCATAGGGGAATCACAGCGAAGTTCATTGGGATTTTGGAGTAAGGCTTTGCTTTCATCTGTGGACAACTATTCTCCCTTTGAGAGACAGCTCTTAGCCTGCTATTGGGCCTTAGTGGAAACTGAACATTTGACAATGGGTCACCAAGTCACCATGCAACTGGAGCTGCCTATCATGAGCTGGGTGTTATCTGACAGCCCCTCCTCCAAGCCATAAAGTAGGCTGTGCACAGCAACAATCCATTATCAAATGGAAGTGGTATATATGTGATCCGGCTCGAGCAGGCCCGGAGGGCACAAGCAAGTTACATGAAGAAGTTGCCCAAATGCCTATGGTTCCTACTCCTGTTACAATGCCTCCTGTTCTCAAGCATGCACCTATGGCTTCATGGGGTGTGCCTTATGATTGGTTGACTGAGGAAGAGAAGACTAGGGTTTGGTTTCCAGATGTTTCTGCATGCTGTGCAGGCACCACTCAGAAGTGGACAGCTGCAACATTACAGCCAATTTCCGGAACAACCCTGAAGGACACTGGGGAAGCAAAGTCTTCACAGTAGGCAGAACTTCGGACAGTGCACATGGTCGTACATTTTCCTTGGAAGGAGAAATGGCCAGAAGTGCAATTATATACTGATTCATGGGCTGTAGCCAATGGTTTGGCTGGATGGTCAGGGACTTGGAAGGAGCATGATTAGAAAATTGGTGAGAAAGACATTTGGGGAAGAAGTGTGTGGATAGATCTCTCCAAATTGGCAAAAGATATGAACATACTTGTGTCTCATGTAAATGCTCATCAAAAAGTGGCTTCAGCAGAAGATGAGTTCAATAATCAAGTAGATTGGATGACCCATTCTGTGGATTGTCAGCCTCCTTCTTCAGCTATTCCTGTCATTGCTCAGTGGGCCCATGAACAAAGTGGCCACGGTGGCAGAGATGGAAGTTATGCATGGGCTCAACAGCATGGACTCCCACTCACGAAAGCTGACCTGGTTACAGCTGCTGCTAA
>NW_008353482.1:1015911-1017153 GCF_000622305.1 Nannospalax galili | reverse complement strand
GGACAGCATTTTGTCCTTATAGGAATAGACACTTATTCTGGTTATGGATTTACCTTTCTTGCACATAGTGCTTCTGCCAAAACTACTATGCAGGGACTTACAGAATGTCTTATCCACTGTCATGGTATTCTGCGCAGCATTGCTTCTGACCAGGGAACTCACTTCACAGCCAAAGAAGTGTGACAGTGGGCCCATGGTCATGGAATCCACTGGTCTTAACATGTTCCCCACCATCCTGAAGCAGCTGGCTTGATAGAACTATGGAATGTTCTCTTAAAGACACAGTTACAGCACGAATGAGGTGGTAATAGCCTGGAGGGCTGGGGCAGAGGCCTCCAGAAGGCAGTGTATGCTTTGAATCAGCATCCAATATATGGTACAGTTTCCCTTACAGCCAGGATTCACGGGTCCAGGAATCAAGGGATGGAAGTGGGAATGATTCCATTCACTATCACCCCTGGTGACCCTCTATGAAAATTTTTTCTTCCTGTACCCTCGACTTTCCACTCTACTGGCTTGGATGTTTTGGTTCCAGAAGAGGGAATGCTTCTGCCAGGAGAGACAACAGACCTTCTGTTGAACTGGAAGCTAAGACTTCCTCCTGGACACTTTGGGCTTCTGATCCCCTTAATTAAGCAGGCTAAGAAAGGAATAACAGTATTAGGAGGGGTGATTGACCCAGACTACCAGGAGGAAATTGGACTGGTTCTCCACAATGGAGGTAATGAAGATTATATCTGGAAGGCAGGAGATTCCTTAGGACGACTTTTGGTGTTACCGTGTCCTGTGATTAAGGTCAATGGGATACTGCAACAACCCAATCCAGACAGGACAACAAATGGCTCAGACCCTTCAGGGATGAAAGTATGTGTCACTTCTTCAGGGAAAGAGAAAAGACCTGCAGAGGTGCTTGCTGATGGTGGAGGAAATACAGAATGGGTAGTAGAGGAAGGTAGTTACAAATACCAACTTAGGCCACGTGACCAGTTGCAGAAACGTGGATTGTAATTGACATGAGTATTTTTGTCCTATTTGGTTAAGAATAGGGTTGTTCATGTATACACATACGTTAAGCAGAAACTTGAGTTATTCTTTTTTGAATATGTAATTGAGATGTGTTAAGTGGTTAAGTGCTGTGAACCTATATGATTATATTGGGTTATGAGACACTAAAGGACTAAGCATTCCTCGAAGACCTTATCACCTACTCTAAGATATATAATGCATTGGTCATTGTATTAT
>NW_008353482.1:992428-1015753 GCF_000622305.1 Nannospalax galili | reverse complement strand
TCTTGATTGGATCATCTAAAGCCAGAAGACACACCCTAAATGTGGGTGTTACCTTCTGATGGCAGCCGGTATAAAAGACCAAGGCAAAGGAGAATGCCAGGCTTCTTACTGCTTCTATATATATATATATATATATATATATTCATTCCACCAGTTCTGTTTCTTTAGAGACTCCTGACTAATGCAGAGGATGTGGACAACTTTCACCAAACCCTATTAGGTGGAATAAAGACAGCTGCTAGGAGGCCTACAAATCTTTCGAAGGTGAGTGAGGTGATTCAGGAACGACAAAAATCACCTCCTGTGTTCCTGGAGTGCCTTAGAGAGGCTTATCAAGTCTTGACACCAATAAATCTGGGTATTCCAAGAAGCCAGTGTGCCATACATAAATATTGCCTTTGTCACACAGTCGGCCCCAAATAGTAAAGGGAAATTACAGAAACTAGAAGGATTTGAAGGCATGAATATGTTGCATGTTTTTGGGATTTCCCAGAAAGTTTATAGTAACTGTGACACTGTGGAAGATAAACAGAACAAAATGTTGACTAACAGTGACAGCAGGTCTCAAAGAGATAGATGGTAGGAAGCCTAGGAGAGGAATCCAGAAGCAACAAGGAAGAAAAAGACTGGAGAAAGAGAAGTGTGCCTATTATAAGAAAAAAGGATACTGGAAGAATGAGTGCCCCAACAGAGAGAAAGAGGAAAAGAAGGAGGGGATCCCCATCCTCCAAATTGGGGAGGATTGACAGAGCTAGGGATTCTATCCCAGTAAACCCCTGGGAACCCATGGTTACAGTAAAAATTGGGGCAAACCTGTTAGATTCCTTGTAGATACAGAAGTGGCTTATTCAGTACTGAAGTACCCTTTGGGATCTACAAAACCCCAAAAACTGTCAATCCAGAGGGCAAATGGCAATACCACCTCTTATCCATGGACCATCCCCCAGGACCATTGACTTCAGACAAGGCACTGTGACTTTCAGCTTGCCCCATTGTTACTCTGGTATTCTCGAGTGGGTCCCTAGTGCACATACCAGAAATCCATTGTTCTCCAGCATTTTTCTGTGAATTCTCTATGATTTGGTCCAGTCCCTGACAGTTCACTGTTTGGCAACATGTGTAGCCCCTCCCCTTCCCTGCTAATGTGTAGGCCTCCTGCTTGACCAATGACAAAATCTTGAGATTAGACTAAGGTTCCAGTGGTACCCTGGTTATGCTGCTTGAGAGCAATTTCACTGCCCTCCTGAGAGCTTTAACTGGGAAGATCAGTGTCTGATGTTCACACAGAGTTTATGTAAGTGCTCAAGCAATGAAAAACCTAAGAATTTTCCCATCATAACAGTGAGAAAGCAGCACAGCACATCAAAGGCCATGGAGACTAGCACAGTAAAAGACCTGCTTTGATGTATGCATAACATAAAAGGGCTGGCCTGAAATCCCAAGGACAACTGTCTTGTCTTCTTTTCCAGCTTTCTGGGAGCAGAATGGCCCCTCCTTAAGCCTCTTCATCAACAAACTCCAAAGAAGTCTGTTAATTCCTAATGAGCCAAGAGACTGTAGCCAGTTAACTATTAGTGAGCAGAGTGCTATTGTCATGAAAGGACAATGGGGTTCACTATAATGGTCTTTTATATGGGCTTCCACCAGAAAGTAATGTCCACATTTAGGGTGGGTTGTCTGGCTTCAAATAATTCAATCAAGAAAGTCTCTCTCATTTCATTTAATTCCAGATCCAGTCAAATCCACAACCAAATTAGCCATCACGAGTCCACTACTTGTCAATTTGACTCTCACTTTCATCTCCTTAAGTCACACTTAATTTTCAAATGGAAATAATGTAAGGTCATAATTTTACCTAATACAAAATAACTCTCCCTCATACAATAACAAATGCATTATTTATCTTAGAGTATGTGGCAAGGTCCTTGAGGAATGCTTAGTCTTCAGTAACTCATAATCTAAATATGACAATATAGATTTACAACACTTAATAGCTTAACAGTTATCAAAATTGCACGTTTTAAAAAAGGAAACGAAACACAAATATCTGCTTAATATATGAGCATAGATGCATAAGCATATTCATGTCAACTACAATCTTCGTTTCTGCAACTAGTCACATGCCCTCAGTTCTTTCCCTGGGAAGACTGATCTCAAATATTCATCCCTGAAGTATTTGGGACATTTTATAAACTATCTGGATTGGGGTATTGCAGTTTTCCATTGACCTTTATCACAGGAAGATTGTGTATGAAAGGAAAAGGACTCACCAAAGAAGATCCTGACTTTCATACATAATATTCCTTACCTCCATTGTGTGGAGAAGCACTGTAATTTCCTCCTAATATTGTGGATAAATAATCCCTCCTAATACTGTTATTCCTTTCTTAGCCTGTTGACTTCAAGGTATCAGAAGCCCAAAGTGACCAGGGCTTAGGTTTCAGTTCAGTGGAATGTTGTTGTGTCCCCTGGCAGAAGCACTCCACCCTCTGGAACGAAAAGTTCAATGCCAACAGAGCATAAATTCACAGGTAGAGAAAGCAAAACTTTTCTAGTTGGTCACTAGGGGCAATAGTGAGTAGAGTCATGTCCACTTCTGCTCCTTGATTCCTGGATCTGTGAGCCCTGGATATAGGAGAAACTGTACCATATATTGGATGTTAATTTAAGGCCTTCTGGAGGTCCCTGCCACAGTTCTCCAAGCTATTTCCACTAATTGGAACTGGAGCTGTATCTTTAGAAGGCCATTTCACCATTCTATCAAGCCAGCTGCTTCAGGATCATAGGGAACTTGGTAAGATCAGTGAATTATGTGACCATGTGACCACTGTCAGACTTCTTTGGCTGTGAAGTGAGTTCCCTAATCAGAAGCGATGCTCTGTGGAATGCCATGATGGTGTACAAGGCAACCTACTTTCTAAGTCCCAGGATGGTCATTTTGACAGAAGTATTATGTAGAGGAAAGAAAAATCCATAACCAGAATAAGTGTCGAGTCTTATAAAGACAAAGTGCTGCCCCCTTCAACATGAAAGTGTACAAATGTAGTCAACCAGCCACCACATTACTGGATGGTCACCCTGGAGGAACAGTGCCATATTAGGGGCTCAGTTTTGGTCTCTGTGGTTAGCAGATGTGGCACTCAGCCATAACTATAGCTAGGTCAGCCTTGGTGAGTGGGAGTTAATGATGTCAAGCCCATGCATAGCCTCCACCACTGCAACCATGGCCACTTTGTTCATGGACCATTGGGTAATGACAAGGATATCTAGAGAAAGAGACTGAGTGATCACAGAATGAATCATGTGATCTGCTTGATTATTGAACTTGTTCTCTGGTGAAAACACCTTCTGATGATCATTTACATGAGACACAAGTATCTTCACATCCTTTGCCAATTTCAAGTGACCTATCCACATACTTCTTCCCCAAATGTCTTTCTCGTCAATCTTCCAGCCGTGCTCCTTCCAAATCCCTGACCATTCAGCCAAAACATTTTACATCCCATGAATCAGTATATTATCATAAATACAGCTATTTATCCTTCCAAATAAAATTCATTACTATGTACACTGCTCAAAGTTCTGCCCACTAATTTTAAATACTTTCCTTCAACGTTGTCCTTCAGGGTTGTTCCAAAAATTGACTGTAATACTACAGCCATCAACTTCTGGTTTGTGCCTGCATAGTGAGCAGAACATTCCATAAACCAAGCCCTAGTCTTCCCTTCCTCAGCCAACTGATCATAGGGCACACCTTAGGAAGGCATAGGTGTATGCTTGAGAACAGAAGGCAGTATAATAGGAGTAGGAACCATAGGTATTTGGGAAACGTCTCCATGTAACTTGCTTGTTTCCCAAGACCTGCTTGGGCCTGATCAAAAATATACAACTTCCATTTGATAGTGGATTGTTGCTGTGCACATCCTACTTTATGACTTGGTGGGTCAGATAACATTCAGATCATTATGGCTAGTTCAGGTTGCATGGTAACTTGTTGACCCATTGTCAAACATTTGGTTTCCACTAAAACCCAATAGCAGGCTAAGAATTGTCTGTCAAATGGATAATAGTGTCTGCCTATGATGGTAGAGCCTTCCTCCAAACTTCCAACTGCCTTGCTATGATTCCCCTGTGGGGCCTGGCCAAGTACTCCAAATGGTATCTCCATCTGCTACTGACACCTCATGCATGATTAGACTGACTGGATAATATGGTCCAAGTGACAGAACAGCCTTCACAGAAGCCTGGACTAGTTTAAAAGCCTTTCTCTGTTCCAGGCCCAAGTCAAAGATAGCTGCTTTTGGGGTCACTTGAATTATGAGTCATAATAACACACCCAGGTGAAGAATGTGCTGCCTCCAAAATCCAAAGGAGCCCACTAAGCATTGTGCTCCTTTCTTTGCAGAAGAAGGGGGCAGGTGCAACAAATTATCCTTCACCTTAGAAAGAATTTCTTTGCATGCACAACACCACTGAACTAGAAATTTCACCAAGGTAGAAGGCCCTTGAATTTTGGTGGGATTTATTTCTCATCCTTACATGTGCATATGCTTCACCAACAAGTCCAGAATGGTTGCTACTTCCTCCTCACTGGATCTAATCAGCAGTAGTGGACCAATATGATACCTTGTGGAAGACACAGGCAATTCAGATCCCTGAAACTATTTTATGGCACAAGGCTGGAGAATTAATACACCCTTGAGGTAAAACAGTTAAGGGTACTGATGGCCCTTGTGAGCTGAAAGAAAATTGTTTCAGGTGATCATTATGGACCAGTACTGAGAAGAACAAATTTTCCAGATCAATAGCGGCATACCAGGTATCAGGAGATGTATTAATCTGCTCAGGTAAGGAAATCACTTCTGGTACAGCAGCTGCAATTGTAGTCACTACTTGATTAAGTTTTCCATAGTCAACTATCATTCTCTATGATCCATCTGTCTTTTGCACAGGCTAAATGGGAAAATTAAAGGGAGATGTAGTGGGAATCACTATCCCTGCATCTTTCAAATACTTGATGATGCCACTAAGTTCTGAAATCCTTCCAGGGATGGGATACTGATGTTGGTTGACTGATTTACCTGACAGAAGCAACTCCAGTGGTTTCCATTTGGCCTTTCCAACCATACCAGGCCTTATTCCACTAGTTATGGAAACAATGTGGGGAGTCTGCCAAATTCTAAGTATATATTTCCCAATTATACATTCTGGATCTAGGGAAATACCACAGGATGACTTCAGGTACCCACTGGACCCACTATGAGTTATATTTCACCCCAAACTCCATTTATCACCTGACTTCCATAAGCCTCTACTTAAAAAAATGTTTATTTATTATTTTCTATTTTTATATGTATGAGTGTATTGCTTGCATTTGTAGAAGTGAAGCCACATCATGCAATGCCTCTGGAGGTCAGAAGAAGGCATCAGATCCCCTGGAACAGGGGTTATGGTTTTTAGCCCCCATGTGGGTGCTGGTAATGGAACCTGTGTCCTCTGCAAGAGAAATCAGTGCTCTTAACTGCTGAGCCATAGCTCAAGGCCCATAAGCCCCCACTTTAACTGAAGGGCCATAATGCTTTTCAGGGTCTCCTAGAATCAGTGTTAACTAGAACCAGTATCCAATAAACCTCAGAATGTCTGATTATTTCCTTTTCCCCAATGTACAGTTACCCTCGTAAAAGGCCTCAGGTCCCTCTGGGGAGGGGTGGGAGAAAGGCTAAGAGCATAACTCTTTGTTATTGTGACAAGGGACAAGATCTTTCCTCAAAGGAACCTGGCCTTCCCTTCATTAAAGGGGTTTGGTTGACTGGACAGGATTCCCTATTGCTATGATCAAATGTAAGCTTTCTGTCATTTTTTTCTAGAGCTTATTCAGATCAAATAAAAAAGTTAGTAGAATTTCTATATATCTGGTCACTGGAAACACTGTTATTGATTAGCCAGTACCAAAGGTCTATTTGGGTCATGCCATTATAGGCAATTGTTTTGCCTTTGCTGCCCATCAGTATAAATAACTATGCTCATCTTGCCTTTGGTTATTCAATGCTGACGCTTGATCCGTAAAAACAAAGCTCTTCAAATGTGGTTTGGTATCTCTCACTATTTACGTCATAACCTCAGTGAAAGGCATGTCCTTTGGGTCTTCCCATTGTGAAGGATTTAGTTTTACATAGTAAATCCACTCCAGCATTCCAATTTGCCTGATACTTAATATCACTTTATCAACACTATGCCAAGAAATATCAGGCATCTCTATCTCTTTCTCTGAAGAGAAAGAGCTTTCATCTTTCAATAAATACTTTCATCTTCCAATAACTACTTCATCAATCCAATAAAATAAATTTTTCGTGCCTTTTTTAACTGTGTGAGCTTCCACATTAAGCCCAGACTCTCTGCTCAGTGAGCCCATATCAATAAACTAAGCCTGACCAATTTTATACTCCTTCTACCACTTTCCTACATCCTTAAAATCCGTTCCTACATGTATTCCCCAGACTTCTGCTTGAATGAATTAGAAAATGCATTAAGTTCTTTAATAGTTCTTTAATGGTGTAGTGCAGCTCTTCAAGGACTATACTTTCTGTCTCACTTCTAGGGGTCTGCTTAACCTTGAGTCTGGTTATAAGTCTAGAGGCAATAATTGGTGGGTGATGATCAGCTTTGTCTTACCATGTTGGATTAATTGTCTTAGGCAAGGGTGGGAAGGGAAGGTCTTCTGAGTGGGTGGTTGCATTCTCTGATAAGACTGGAGAGGCTAATTAATCAAGTGAAATAAATCCTTTGGAGTCTAATGGTTTAAAGTCCTCAGTCTCATTAGGGCTCTCCAAAACATCGCCATACCAAGTTAGAGGATCACACTTTTTTCCCTAACAGTACCGTCATTTTTACTTTTTCAAGACTTGGAATTAAATTTGCATTGTAAGTCACTCAAACATATAATGAGGGCTTTTTGAAACAGACTATTATGGGGAGTTTGGGACCACTGGGAAAGACTACCCAGACTCAAAAAGTTCTGAATCAGCAGAATCTATTTAGCTAGCCAATTAAGGGAGTGTTGCCCTAACTGGGAGTAGCTGGGAGCATTTTAAAGGCAAAGTCCAAAGGGCAAAGTCCTTGATACAAGATTTAAGCTTTTCCAATTTTATTAGAATTTTAAAGAAAAATCCCCAGGGCAGGCAGGCTGGCAATCATGTCAGTTGCTTGAGGAGAAGAAGGGTGAGGAGAAGGAAGGAAAGCCAAGAAATCATGCAAGTTTACAGCCTTCTGGCTAGCAGCCATATGGCTGGCATAAGGAAGCTTTAGAGAAAGAAAAGAAATAGAAGATGCTAGGGGCAGCCCAAAGCTTTAAAGAAAGCATGTTTGGAAAGAAATCCATGAAGAAGAAAAGGAGAAATTACGCTTTTCTGAAAGAATTCAGGAAATACAGAGACATACATGACTGTAGCTGGTCTGGAAGTTCTTTGCTAGTAGGTGGGATTCCAGGCAGGAAAAAACTTGCTATCTCATTAATGCCCAGTAATAATGGGTATTCTGCCCATCTATGGGGTTTTTTTTTTTTTTTCTTTAAAATTCTAATAAAATTGAAAAAGCTTAATTTGGCTGATTTCAGGACCACCTGGAAAGACTACCAGACTCAAAAAATTCCAAATCAGCCAAATTAAGCTTTTTCAATTTTATTAGAATTTTAAAGAAAAATCCCCAGGGCAGGCAGGCTGGCAATCATGTCAGTTGCTTGAGGAGAAGAAGGGTGAGGAGAAGGAAGGAAAGCCAAGAAATCATGCAAGTTTACAGCCTTCTGGCTAGCAGCCATATGGCTGGCATAAGGAAGCTTTAGAGAAAGAAAAGAAATAGAAGATGCTAGGGGCAGCCCAAAGCTTTAAAGAAAGCATGTTTGGAAAGAAATCCATGAAGAAGAAAAGGAGAAATTACGCTTTTCTGAAAGAATTCAGGAAATACAGAGACATACATGACTGTAGCTGGTCTGGAAGTTCTTTGCTAGTAGGTGGGATTCCAGGCAGGAAAAAACTTGCTATCTCATTAATGCCCAGTAATAATGGGTATTCTGCCCATCTATTTAGAATAACCCACCTTCCTAGGGGTGATATTATGACCAGTTAAACTTAAACAAAATGGAGGGACTCAGGGTATTACATGACTATTGTTGTGAATCAGAAGTCAGTTTATTTTATAATTGAGCTCATTATTTTCCTCCATCACTGTATCCAGAGAAGCAACTAGTGAAAATCATTAATTTCCTCCAGTTGTCAAACATTTTATATATAAAGCCAGTAAATTCTTTGCTCTTCACAAGAGGTGAATCAGAAGACTCAAATGAACTTATCTTTGTACATTCTTTTTTAAAAATATTTTTATGTTATTTATTATTTTTACTTTGTGTGTATGAGTGTATTGCCTGCATGTATGTGAGTGCACCTGTGTCGTGCATTGCTGTAGAGGTCAGAAGAGGGCTTTGGATTCCCCTGGAACTGGAGTTAAGGACTGTTTGTCATGTAGGTGCTGGGAATCGAACCCTGGTCCTCTGCAAGAGCTGTCAGTGCTCTTAACCACTGAGCAATCTCTCCAGTCCCCCCATAATTTCTTTAAATAGTTCACACAATGGATTTTCAGTGCTCTCCATGCTACCAGAGGAGTCTTTAGTAAGCGTAGGTTTCCTGGAGTTGGAGATCCTGCTCCAGATATCACCAAGTCCATTAAAGAAATTGACCCTTTCAATTTTATTTCTCTAGACTCATTCCTGGTACTACAATCTATATCAGTCAGGGTTCTCTAAAGAAATAGAACTGATAAAATGAATGTATATACTGTATGCATATGTATGGGTTTACAAATTTGGCTCACAAGACAGATTCTGAGTAGTACAATAATGGCTACACCACATTGAAGAGGCTGAGAATTCAGTAGCTTCTCAGTCTATGAGGCTAGATGTCTCAGCAATTCCACCCAGGTGCTGAAAGCCTAAAGGATTTCTGGAGATCTGCTTGTCTTCAGTCTATGTTGGAATCTGAAGTTGTTTCTATCATCAGAGGAATGCCACAGAAACAAGATGAAACTTCATTTTATCAGTTCTATTTCTTTAGAGAACCCTGACTGATATAGATTGTAGTACCAGGAATGAGTCTAGAGAAATAAAATTGAAAGGGTCAATTTCTTTAATGGACTTGGTGATATCTGGAGCAGGATCTCCAACTCCAGGAAACCTACGCTTACTAAAGACTCCTCTGGTAGCATGGAGAGCACTGAAAATCCATTGTGTGAACTATTTAAAGAAATTATGGGGGGACTGGAGAGATTGCTCAGTGGTTAAGAGCACTGACAGGCAAAAAATGAGAGGTCTTTTTGCCATGGCTTTTTCTATGGGCTTCAATAAGAAGGTAATGTCCACATTTAGGATGAGTCGTCCAGCTTCCAATAAACCAATGAAGAAAGTCTCTCTCATTTCAGTTCATTACAGATCCAGTCATGTTGACAACCAAGATTAGCCATCAAAATGATAACACAATAAGAAAATGATCATTGACCTTACTAATCTTTGAACCCTGTAAGTTTTAATAATGGCTGCACTGGCAAGATAAAGCCATGATTTAAATAGTGACATGAGTGTTATAAGAGTAATCAACAACTTTTTGATTGAATTTAACACCAAATTTATGTGATGGAGGCCATACCTAGCACTGTTATCAGGTCCAAGAACATGTAGGTAGACCTATCATTGAACTTAGTGGAGCATCTATCACTATTATTCTGCTAAGTAAACATAATATTAAAACATACTCCTAATGACTTATACCCAGAGATCAATGTTCCTTTCAACTCTGGCCAGAAAACATTCTTGCAAAAGATAGTGATTAATACAGAGACTCAGAACTTGTCAAAATGAAGAGAATAAGATACTTCCCAGTTTTCATCTCTAAATGCAAAAACTATATCACACCGTCTGCTCCCAAGGCTCAGGGATCATTGCAGAAGAGGAAGCAAAGAGACTGTAAGAGCCATAGTGGTAGATGACATCAAAGAAAGTATTTTACAGACAGGAAGGCAGTTACACAGATGAATTTACATCAAGTATGTCAGTATGCACAATTCTGACCAAAAGCTCAAGTGAGTCAATTTCCAGCATAGACGGGTGAGAGGTAAGCAAGAAACCCAACCTAGCTGAGGAACTACTGGTAATTGATAGCTGCTGGGAGAGTAAGAATTGGCTTTCTTTGAGGGTATGAAATCAGGTACGTTGACCAGGTTCCAGGGGATGAACCCAAACCCAAGAGTATTTGGGGAACACAAATTAAATTTGATAAGTTTTTTGAAAATTAATAATAGAAGACATGAAGTTTGGGGATAGAAGTAGCTGGGGTAAAAATAAAAAATGGGACATGAATATATGTAAAATTCTTCAAGAGTCAATAAAAATACATCAATAAATTAAACTCTCCCAAAGAAATAGAGATGAAAATAGGATGAAATAGGATGAAAACTTCCAGCAGTACATTGATTTAAAAACCAGAAAAATACCCCAAGAAAAGTAAATTAACATGACTACACATAATCCTGAGCTTTAGATAATCTTCCTACACCACCATACAGGATTATTTCTATTTGCTTCACCTGAAAGTTCTGATGCCACACACTGGGATTTGCCAGACCCCAGCCTGCTCCCCACCAGTGACTTTCCAGTTACCCACATTTTCCTGAGACCTATGTGTTCTTCTTATAGCCTCTGTGGAGAACCCTCTCTTGAGATAACACCAAAGCCCCACTGGCCATTTTCCAGGGTCTTCCATCTCTTCCTGATACCTATAATTCCCTTTGGGACTTTCCAAATCCTAGTCCAAACCCCACCAGGGAATTCTTAGCACACTTTATCAAGATGTTCTCCCACTTTATACCTAATGAAAAAGAGAGCTTTGTTGCTTCCCACTGATTGAGTCACAACTTCACAATCTAAACCCATTGTCCAATTTAAAGAAGAAAGAGGAACTTCAGTTAAAAATGTCATTGACATTCAGGAGTGTGGTATTTTGAAAACTATTCAGATTCATAGAAGGAAGAAGAGGATTTGTGGATGTGACTAAGTTAGGAAAAAAATAGTTTTACACAATATACAAACAGGATATGGGAAATGAATGCTACATGTTTCAATTGACATTTATTAAGAAACAAATAACAACTCAAGACTCTGGAAAGACAACAACCAATGAAACCCAAACCTATCAGATGAGAAGAAATAACAAAATTCAAAGGATAAATTAATGAAATAGAAAGAAATCAATAAATATAAGAACTTGTTCTTTGAAAATATAATCATGATAGACAGACCCTTAGCCCAGTTAACCAAAAGACAAAAAGAGCAACTCCAAATCTACAAAATCAGAGATGAATGGGGAAGCATCACAACAGAAAACAAAGATTCTGAACATAATAAGGGACTACTTTAAGAATCTACAGTATTAAATTTTAAAACTAAAAAGAAATGAATGAATATTTAAAATCATGAGACTCACCAAAGCTAAATCAAGAAGTGATCAACAACATAAACAAGACCCACAAAACATAAGGAAATAGAAAGAGTAATACAAAACCTCCCGACTAAAAAACGCCCAGGCCCAGATATATTTACAGCAGAATTATAAAAGGCATTTAAAGAAGATCTATAGTCAATAATACTTCTATTATTAAAAAAATATAGAACCAAAGAGAGAGCTCCAAAATTCATTCTCTGAAGCCAGCATCACTCTAATACCAAAATCAGGTAAAGATACAACCAAAAAATTAAACTATAGACCCATATCCCTAATAAACATAGATACAAAACTTATCAATAAAATACTTGAAAACCACACACAGATGCACATCAGAAAGAATATCCACAATGATCAAATTGGCTTTAATCCAAAGATGCATGGACGGTTCAATATATGCAAGTCAATAAATGTTATAAATCATGTAAATGGACACAAAGACAGAAATCACATGGCAATCTCAATAGATGCAGAAAAGGCCTTTGACAAAATTCAGCATGCATTTATATTAAAAGTTCTAGAGGGGAGTGGGTTGGAGGGAGCATAACTCAAGTAATAAAAGATATATACAAAAAATTCACAGCCAACATTATTCTAAATGGAGAAAAATTGGAAACATGCCGATTAAAATTAGGTAACAGACAAGGATGTCTAGTATCTCCACTCTTTTTCAGTATATTGCTTGAAATTCTTGCTAGAGCAATAAGACAAGAGAAGGAAATTAAAGGAGGACTATTGGAAAAGAAGAGGTTAATTATCTCTTTTTGCCAATGATATGAAACCTATAGCTAAGAGATCCCAAAATTTCCAACAGAAAACTCTTAGAAATGAAGAACACTTTCAGTAAAGTTGCAGGTTACAAAATTAATCTACAAAAACCAGTAGCATTTCTATATACCAATAACAAGAATCAGAGAAAGAGTACAGGAAAACCTTTTCATTAGCATTAGCCTCAAAAAATATCTTGTAATATAGCTGACCAAAGACAATAAAAATCTCTACGATGAAAATCTTAAATCTTTAAAGAATATGGAAGGCCCTCCCATTCTCACGGATCAGAACAATTAATAATGTGGAATTACCATACTACCAAAAGCAATATATAGATTCGATGAAATCCCAATCAAAATTCCCCTGACATTCTTCACAGAATTAGAAAAAAACATCGTAAAATTCATTTGGAATCACAAAAAAAACCCAGATAGCCAAGAATCCCTTACTTCAAAGACCAATACTTGAGGGTTACTATGCCAGATCTCAAACTGTGCTAAAGAACTATAGTCATAGAAACAACATGGTACTGGCAAAAAATAGACAAAAAGCTCAATGGATCATAACTGAAAAACAAACATGAGTATATGAGTAATTTCAACCAACTGATATTTCACAAAGGACCAAGGGCACAAACTGGAGGAAAGATGGCATCCTCAACAAATGAGCCTGGCTAAAATGGATCTCCACCTGTAGTACTCTGAAAATATTAGAAGAAAACATTATCAGTAATTTCTAAGATATAGGTGTAGGAAAGGGCATTCTAAATCAGACACCATTTGCTCAGGAATTAAGAGCAATGATCAGCAAGTTGGACATCATTAAACTAAAAAAAATCTGTACAGCCAAAGAAACAGGCAAAGAAGTGAAGAGAAAACCCAAAGAGTGTGAGAAAATCTTCACCAGTGACACATTTGACAGAGGTTTAACATCCAAAATAAAGAACCCCCAAAACAAAGAATCAAGAAAACAAGTGAACCAATTAAAGAATGGGCCAAGGATCTGAACTGAGAGTTCTCAAATAAAGAAATGAAGATGAATAAGAAGCATCTTAAAAAGTATTCAAATCATTAGTAATTAGGGAAATGCAAATTAAACCACTTTAAGATTTTATCTTACCCCAGTCCTACTGGCTAAGATCAAGAGAACAAATGATACAAAAGGCTGAAAGGTTGTGAGCAAAGGGAAATGCTCCTACACTGCTGGTGGAATTGCAATCTCATGCAACCCCTGTGTAAAGTAGTGTGGAGAACTCTTAAAAAAAACTAAAAGTGGACCTACCATTTAACCTAGTTATACCATTCCTTGGCATATACCCAAGGACCCATCCTATTGCATAGATATGCATCCATATTTGCTGCTCCTTTTTTCACAGTACCTAAGAGACAGAAGTAACCTAAGTGTCCCACTCCTAACAAGAGGATAATCAAAATGTGGTACTTTTACACAATTTTAATTCTATTCAGCAGTAAAGAAAGATGAAATCATGAAATTTGCAGGTAAATGGATGGAATTACAAAATGTTATATGAAGTGAAGTAACACAGACTCAAAAAAATGACATGTGCTCTCCCTCATATGTGTAGCCTAGCACCAAATCTTTAAACATGAGTAATGAGTATATATCCTGACATAAATGCATGAACCTGGAAAGTTGAAAGGAAGCAGGGAGGTAAATGGAAAGCAGGAACTTAAAAGAGAAGAAAAGTAGGAGACAGGTGCTACTAAGGGAGAAATAGGGGTATTTAAATGTGAGTGGGGGAGAGTTCTGTATGAAGAAACATGTGGATAAGGTGAAGAGGGAGCTAATAAGAGGTGGCAACATAGGACACTAACATTATCAAGGAAGAAATGGGGAAAACGGGGATACTTTAAATATGGAGGGCATGGGGGAAAGGTTAGACAGGGAGAGAGAGTAAAGATTAAGTAATATTTAGCTAGTGTAAAAAAACCAAAGGGAATTAAATTAGTACAAAAACCTACTGACAAATTACACATACATTATCTGTATATGCATCCATGTGCATAGCTGAAGGCTACATAACAAGAAACAGTGCAAAACAGGAGAAACTTTCCTTTGAGTTGTTGATCAGGGTAGTCCAAAGACTCCCAAAACTACAAAGGTTATTGCCACAGCCTTTGATTGCCTCCAATATCTTTAGTTAAAACCTTATTGCTGAAGACAAGACATATGTTGGACACAGGATTTGTAGCAATGGAGCTGCTCCAAACAACAATCTGCAGGCCAGCTCTCATAGCTTTGGAGAACAGTATGAAGAATAGTAAGGGATAATATCAATCAATGGTCAAATGCCAGCTTCAAGGCCTAATAATGACACTAATGACAGGCACAACAAAAGACATTAGTGCACTTTTATCTTGGGGGCAATTCACAGCTACCTAATTGAACTTAAAGCCCACTCAATGGTAGGAAACTCATGTGTGGTATTGTAAACATAGCCAAATACACATTACTGAAGTGGTCATAGATCTTAGAGAAAGCCCAAGGCTGTCACATCCCTAGACAAATGTGATTTCTTACTATGTGAAAATATATATCCTTATATTTACAAATTTCCCAGTCATCGCTCGTCAAAGAAGCTTCTTTTGCACCAGAAGGAGACTATTACAGAGTACCCCAACTGATCACACACAGATATTTTCATATCTACAATGCAACCTCTACACATAAGGTTCATGAAACATAGAAAAGGGGGTAAAGAGGGCACTAACACATCTCTCAATTCTCATCAATGAAGCTCCCTCATGAAACAGAGGACCAAAACCACAAAAGGTCACAAATGGCCAAAGCATGAAGAGCAAGAGTTTGCAGACAGTGTGTTCTTGGACAGAACTACTATATTAAATTCCACTGATACAGGACTCAGGGACCATTGCAGAAGAGAGGGCAGAAAGACTGCAAGAGCCAGGGAGGAGGTACTTGACCATATGGAAAGAGAGTTCTAAAAACTCTCGGGACCTTGATTATATGAACCTACAGTAATGGTTTCAGCATGCACGAGATCTATGCAAACTCAAGCAGACAAAACTCCAGTACTGAACTGTGGAAATGGGCAACGAGCCCCAATCTTAGTCAAAGAATCATTAGCAACTGATTACTGCTAGGCACTGTATGGGATACATTGTGTTGGATAGCTGCTTTTGCCACACCATTTGCCATTAGAGTGAAGATGGTTTGGGGAACCAGTCAGGGTATCAGTGGTACCAATCACCAACCTTTGATGCCCCACTCTGAAGATCTATTACTCCCGGACTTACTAAACAAAAGAAAATATTGCTACAAGTGTTCTCCCTTGATAAAAATGGGTCAAATGAAATTCAAGGAATGCCACACACTGAGGTTCTTAGACACTTTGCTCTATGATCTGAATCTTACAATGAACATAGCTTCAATTATGAAATTTTTTTCTGTGCCTTGTAAATAAATCTTGGTTTTAGTTACATAAAAAAGGAGTAAATGACATCAAGGTATTATTAGTGTTTGAATAAAGATACCAAATATAGAGACAAACATACATTTTTAATATTTTTACAGAAAAAAAATTCCTTACATTCCTACTCTTACAGCATTGGCTAATTCAAACAAATACAGCTAATAGAGAAGAGAGAAGATTTTGGGATCTTGATGCAACCTTGAGCACATACTTTGATCTTAGACAAGTGTCAGTTTGTATGTTCAGAATTCACAGCCTTTAGAACTAAGGAACCCCTGATGGAAAGAGTGAAAAGGAGAAGGGAGATGCAAATTGTGGGTGACTTTTTGAGCCTCTACTTTACATTTTAAGGGTAAAATACCTTTAAGAGTAAAACTTTGGAATGAAAGACTATATTTAATTTATATTTCCCATAGTTGCCCTTTCTTCACTATACATTCTTTTCTTCAAACTTGTTGAAGGGGCATTGTCTTCCCTTTGTATTTTGTAATAGAAAACTATTAAACGAAAGAGGTGTCTGTTTGATAATAGATGACTCAATAAGTCTTTGGGTCAGGCCTCAAATACATGGAATTATACATCAAGAAAATTGAATTAGGACACACACTACAATGAGTAGAGAATTAATATTGAATACATGAGATGTTTTTGACTTCCAACCAATCTTTCAGGAAGGTAAGAGGAAGGGTTGCTTTCTCCTGAATTTTGTTTTAATGCTTTCAAATGAGACATGATGCTTTAAGTGTCCTTGTTTTTGTTCCATTTTGCACGATTCTGTTGGGGATAAAAGTGAGGCATTTTCCTCTTAATATAACACATATACCTCATTTTTCTGCAATCATCATATCAAGAACTAATCTGTTCTCCCAGGCTGTTTCTACTGATGGCATCCAGTTGACTGGCAATTCCTTCTATATCATCCCTATTACAATTAATAATTTTTTACTGATTTTATTTTTATATATATAATTGATCCAGTCTATATTTTATTAACATTGACCCACCTGAATATCAATTCAAAATCTGGTAAAATTTAGTTTTGAGCTTCAAATTGATTTGATATTCTCGGAGGAGTACCTATCTCCTTGAGGTAAATTTGTGGCTCATAGGAGTCCCTGGGTTTACTTGGGTCATAAGGTGCTGCCAAGTATAGGAGTCCCCTCTTTTTCTTGGTAGATTCTTGAAACTGGTTAGAGGATATAAATACAAGAGTGAAAGCTATATCCTATTAAAACATCAAGCAGGTTCCACTATTATCTACCAGTAAAGTCTCAAATAGGAATCCTCTGTAATATCACCAAATATCTGATCCTAGGAGATGTCAGGGCTGACTTACTGATAATTTCCTCAAAATAATGGCCTTAACTTTACCCAATAAGATTTTCCAATAGAGTTAGTCCTGCACCCAGCCTAGGAAGACATTAGGTGTAATGAGTCTTTGGTGGTGGAGTTTTATAACTTTCAGAGTTGGTCAGTGATTCATGTCTTGTATTGTGCTAAACACTAGATTCAAGGTACAACAAGACTCAATGATGAAGACCTTCTGATCCTTAAAGAGAGAAATCATGTAATTCATATCATTTTTGTCAGGGGATAAGGGGATTACTTGAGCTTGGTTCTTCCTGTTACACATGTATAGCAGTCACTTTTATTTAAAGAGGAGCTGGAATATTTAATAAATTCATACCAGATATTAACATTCTCATATCTTGCCTCAATAGGGAAGGTCTGTACCAAATCTTTCATATCTATCATAGGTATCTTGGCAGGATCATTCTTTGAATGATAACATTGAGTTGGATGAAGGATGAAAGAGGTAAGGATTAAAAAATAAAGAATGCTGTCATTTACAAACTGGATAAATTTCCTAGTCTTTATCTCTTAGCCATTATTTTAATTTAAAGGTACCCACAGTTTTAGAGGTTACTCAGATATTTTCTCTGTTCTCCAACAAAATTGGACAGCCTTGGGGAGGTCCCTCATTCACAGGACCATTGTTTTTTTCTTGAGAGTACTTGGTCCAGCCCTTCTCAGCAGTATGTACAGCTGTCTCAGTGATGAGCAAAACCTGGTAAAGCCCCTCCCACGAGGGATGAAGTTTCTCCTCTTTCCAGAATTTTATTAAGACATAATTGCCAGGCTGATGTTGGAAGTACAAAAGGTGCCATTTGGGCTAGTAGCCTCTACTGCCTAAGGGAGGACATAGTAGAAAACAACTCAAGCACCTAATTTTTAAAGAAATAATCCTTGTTTTCAAAGTATGTAACACTTTGAATTGAATACAGCTAAGATATGGTAACCCTTAGAGCATTTGACAAGGATATAAACTGACACACTTTCCAGTTGCAGTGCTCATACTTAGAAGAGCAGTTTGGACGGTATTTAGCTCAAGGAAGTTCAGTCTCAAGCATTAATTTGGCCAAATGTTTGTTAAGGGTCTTATTCCTTCTTTCAACTTTACCAGAGGATGAAGGAAGTGGGGGGATATAGTATTCTCTGTTTGCTTCAAGGGCTTTTGTAAGTTTTCTGGTAGCATTGACAGGAAAATGACTTCCATTATACTATCAAATGGTTTCAATTATACCAAATCGAGGTATACTTTCCAAAAATATTTTAGCCATATTATTAGATGTAGCCCCAGATAGGGTCCCTTTCTCTGCTGACTGAATCAAATAGTAACAGATTATAGGCAAATAGTTTAAATGGCAAATCTTTGACATTTCTGTGTAACCAATTTTTATATTTTATAAAGGTCTTGGTCCTGGATCCATCTGTCCTGAAAGTTCTCTTAGGACTTGTCTATTAACATTGCAACAAGTCACATATCCCTGAGTGACTTATTTGCATGTGGTGTAAATTTTTATAAATCCAAAAACTCTGAGAATCATATCACACATGGTTTCGGAGCCCCAATGTCTTCGCTGATGGAAGTGATGAAGTAACTCACGCATTAGCTGCTTAGGCTACATTTTGCATCTATCCAGGACCACCCATTTTCCACCCTCCCTTTTAAGCCCTGTTTTTCCAAATTCCCTTCTCCCTCCTTGGGAGACCTGCGCATGTGCTCTCTGAGGCCCCAGGGCTGACAAATCTGAAAGAATGCCCTCTATTTGGGTTTTGCATAGTTTATAACATCTGGGAGGGGGTAACTTACAAAGGCATGAGTTCTCATAAGCTTTTTCTTTCTCACGTTTGAAATGCCCACCATCAGCTCATCCTGCCGGTGGACTCTGCCAGCTTTTTGCTTGCTGTCTCACCTGTCATCTGAACACTCTGTTTTCAAAATGGTGAGGACTCCTCCACTTTTTCCCAGTGTGCTCAGTATCAATCTCCAGACCTGCCCATGTTCAGTTCTAGCTTTTCAGAGGACGCTTACCTAACACCCCACCCCTTCCTCTGGCTCTCATAATCTTTCCACCAATCTTCCACAAGGGTCCCCAAGCATTAGAGGGGGTAACAGATGCAGGAAGATCTCTCTTGTACCATGGTGAGATGTTGACTTCTTGGAACTCCCCACCATTTATCTTCAAGACATAGGCACTGATCCATCTCAGTGGTGTCTCCCCTACTATAAAGACAAACAGAAGGAAGTAGATACATCTAAAGAAACATGGATATAAATAAAAAATGCCTAGACGATATCCCAACAGGTATACCATATTCATCAAACAGCATACTTTAAGGAGCTTTTCCACTGGGGCCTATAGCCTTCCCTGACACAAGGGGTTGGCCTGGTCTACAGCACCAGATGTGTGCATCACCCCTAGGAATAGGCCTTATCTAAATAGAAATTTGTCAGTTCTACGTAAGCTAGTTGATTCACTATTGCACCAGCAGGCTTTGCTTGACATATCAATAGTGTGCAGCACATGGGGTCCATTGTTGAATAGAATCATAAGGGATCCTTTTCCCCTAGCCATCTACATAGTGCCTTCTGTGCTATGAAAGCCATCCATCCAGTGGCATATAGTTTTCAACTTAGTCTCAGCTCTGTCTCTCCTCCTGTGTTCACATCATGCAGTGTCTTCAGCAATATGTCCTTACTAAACTTTTCTTGTGTACAACTGACATTAGTGGCAATAGCCTTGATTAATTTGAGGACCTCTAGGATCTCACAGGCCAACAGCTCATAAAGGGGCAACAGTTTGGGGAATCTCTGTCTTTATTTTCACATAGAATTAGGTGTCGTAGGCTTTTCCCATCCACTTTGGTGGGTAGTACTTGAGTTTTACCCAACCATTAAGCTCTCAAGAATCTTACAGCTATAGCTGACCTTTGCTTCTTCAGGTATACTTATATCTTTCAAATGGGTTTCACATGTGTAAAACACTCAAATGTTAACATCATGTATTAACTCAGTAATAGACAAGGGATAACACAGCATGGAAAAGTTTCATCCATTTGTATTAATTGCTTTCTCCATAGATCTCTGTTGGGTACCATAGCATGAGGAAGAGGCATTATCTTGGTTAGTTCTTTACTATTTTTAGTTATTCCATTGGAATCATTCCTCATTCTGGGGATTTTACATGGAACCTCTTTGTATCATTTTATCCTTGATACACTCATGGGTGTTGGCTCAAGTTACCTGAACCTGCACCTGGCTAAGGAGGAAGAGGATCCCCCTTGTCCCTTCTGCACCTGTTGATTCCCTGAGTCAGGCAGGCCCTAGGTCTGCCTCCTGGCTTTAGTCATATTTGCCATCTCTTCATTGATCATAACTGGCTCGGGGGAGGCCCTGGTGGGAAAAACTGCCTCCACACCTAGCACAGCCTTTCTCAGGAGATAAATGTACCTTGTTTAATCTTTGTGGAACCTTAACCATCCCTGAGACAGTTTATATCATCTGAATGCCTTTTGTGAACTGTTCAGGTTTTAAAGCCCTCCAGAAACTCCTTAGTACAAAATTTGGTTTTCTATCAATTTTTTTCTTTAGGAACTTGGGCTCGACATAAATCCTGGCACATTTGACTTTGGGTAACCCAAACAGACCACTTATTCTGTCTTTTCTTTTTTATATCTCTTGTAGGTTTCTGCATTATTCTACAGACACATTTTACATGCTGGTTTGAGTCAGATAGATCTGCCAAAATCTCCCTCACTTTACAAAGATCCTGTCCCTGTAAGGGACTTACAAAAACCATTAAAGCTCCATACCATTTTCGAGGACCCAGTTGAATTAAGCTTTCCTTTATATCTCTAGTGAACACAGCTTGATCTGGCCCAGTGAACTAGACATCATATATTGCCTCCTTATTTCTAATTCTGTCAGTAAAGCCTGTCCTTCTTCTGTGGTCCTCCAGTACCTGCTAATCATGGTAATGATGACTCCATATCTTTAATGCCTTCCATAAGCCATTGATGATGACCACGTATTTTTAATACCTTACACAAGCCATTCCATTAGGGCTTGCATCCCACCCCCACACACACCATATTGGCCTAGGTTAAATTGCCTATATCTCAAGTACGGATGGGCAGTTATATAACTCAGTTGTGACTCTTTTGAAGGGCTTAAACTGACATTATTTTTTCTCATATCCTATACCCTTATGAGAAACATGGTGAGGGGCTTTTAATTGCTTGTTTGAAAGTCTTTCCTAGTCCTAACAGCTCCAGTGTAGAGTATTTCTTCCTAGCTACAGTACTGATCCTTTTTTTGTATCAAAGGTTGAATCTCAGGGGAAGCTTTAGCCTCCTTTTTGCTAGGTCATTTCTTTTCTCATTACTATCTGTCTTTTTCTCTGCATCTTTCTTTTCTCTATCCCACAGGTTACTCTGCTTATTTACAAGCTCTGAGGCCAAGGATGAATTTGCCAGTAACTCCTTAGTCTTTTCTACCTCTACTGGGTCCATTGCCTTTGCAGTAGACAAATCTTTAATTATGGAAAGAAGTGGCCAAGATGTCTCTCTTGATTCCCCTTGTGTCCAAGTCTCGTAAATTTTTTTCTAGGTTTTCCACAATCTTTAAAGACTTTTTAGACACAAACAGTGGCAGACCTCCATCTCTCAAGCAACTGAGCTATTCTACAATATTTATAGGTTGGCCAGACCCAGGGGTTTCCCCCTTTGAGTCTGTCCATGTCTGTGTAGCTAGCATCATTTTAGTTATAAATTATCTTATCCATTGTATAACCCATGTGACCACTGTTAACCCCATTGAGCATATGGGGTTTGGCCACACTGTCCCCTGGGTTCCTGCCAGCTTCTCCTGAATGGGTGGTGTTACCTAACAGGATGCCTTGAAACACCCATCTCTGCACTCTGGATTTGGGAATCTGAGCCCAACTTCCTTTTGATCAGCTCACCAGACACTGCTGGAACCTCAAATCTTTCCAAGGCCCACAACCCCATTGTTTTCCTTGACTTATGTGGTTTGTCTTTCCAGACACACTATGCCAATTGTTTCACCAAATTCCCTTGCCCTTCCTTGGGAGATCCGTGTATGCCCTCTGAGGTCTTTTTTCCATTGCACTCAGCATCTCTTGGGGTTAATCTCCAGATCTGCCACATTTTCAGTTCTAGCTTCTTGGAGGACACATACCCAACAAGCCTTTGCATTTATTAGCTGTTTTTATTCTTCTTGGGTAAATGTAGGGGCCATTGGTATAGTGTGGAAGTTGGTGAAAATTAGAGAAAAGGTACTTTTAGGCTGTCTACTTGGTGGCTTTAACTGCTAATTTATTACCCCTTACTTTGATGCTGAAGCATTTCTTATGCTCAGATACATGTACTGTGGCAGTTTCTTCAGGCAGCATTAAATTGTTTTGTATTTTGTTGATGAGTATTTTGTGAGTGAGAGGTCATTATTTACTATCTTTTATTTACTTCTGTGTTTGTGTGTGTGTGTGTGTGTGTGTGTGTGTGTGTGTGTGTGTATGAGATAGAATCTTGCTGTAGTTCAAGCTGACCTGGAACTCACTATGTATACCAGAGTGGCTTTGATCTCACAGAGTTCTGCCTATCTCTGCCTTCCATGTGCTGGGATTAAAGGCATGTGCCACCACAGATGACTTTGTGTGTGTGGACAAGTTATTATGTAATCTTTCTGATTCAGCAACTTCAAGGCATTCCATGTAGGAAGTGGGCGTGGCCAAGTCGGCCAAAGATGGCACCCTGGCTAACCTCCAAGCCTCGCTACCCTCGCTTGTTACTCCAGAACGCGCAAGTGCAATGCGCCCGATTATGCGCCGCCTGCCTGATCTATGACATTCTCGAGCATGGTCTGACTGTGTGGACCAATGAATTGTCTCCACCGCTGTATGCTGCATGCGTGCATGGTTGTGATTGGTCCTTGGGGAAGATATAAGGGATTGTGCTGTGCAATAAAGTGGGTAGAAGCTTGAACCCTGTCTTGGTGTCCGTTTTGTCCTTGCCTCGACTCTGCTGGTCCGAGTCACAGTTAGCGGTATTTGGTGGCCTGTACGGGGAAACTGATGCTCCGGAGTTGTAATTAAAAAACAAAACAATAGTGTTAGCAAAAGTTCCCCCTAAGAGGGAATGAAGGGAAAGTTTCCACAAGGTGGAACGGAGACTAAAGATCCCTAGGAAAATGGCCGG
>NW_008353482.1:988780-992283 GCF_000622305.1 Nannospalax galili | reverse complement strand
AGTTATTAGATGCTAAAAACCCCCTCCCTAGAGGTACCCTAGCTATTTGGACTTTGGTGCGGACCTGTTTAGCAGACAAAACAGGGAAGTATGAGGCAGATATAGCCCAAGGAGCTCAAGCTTTAGAAGAAGCAAAAGAGGAAGTGTCTCAACTCAGTGCATGTAGTGCTTCTTCGAAAGTAGAGGAGGAGGAATATGATTCCGAGGATCTAGATAGTGTCATGGAACAGCTGAGAATTAATGAAAATAACAAGAAAAAGGTTGAGCCTAGTGCTCCTTCTTGGGATAGAGATTGTCCGGAAGCCATGCCCTCCATAGAGGGGAGCCGTCGCATGATTAATGCGGGCATATGGTGCCATCTCGTGTCTAGTTATGGAGCTTTCCCAGTGTTTGATGATCAGAACAATCAAAGATATCACGAGCCCCTGGACTGGAAAATAATTCAAAGGTTAAAAGAATCTGTGGCTACCTATGGGATACAAGCAGCTTATACTATAACTCAGATTGAGAGCCTTACTAGACATGCTATGACTCCTTTTGATTGGCAAAATCTCTGTAGGGCTGTTCTTTCAGGGGGTGAGTATTTAAATTGGAAATCTGCTTACCTGGAATATTGTGTAGAGCTAGCAGCTGCTAATGCGGCCAATGGCCAGCCTGCATGGAATGTGGATATGCTTATGGGGCAAGGGGTTTTTATTAACAATCAGATTGGATATCCAGGGCAAGTATATTCTCAGATTAATGATGCAGCCCTTAAGGTGTGGAAAATGCTGACGGGGTCAGGTAACCTTAATGACAGTCTCTCAAAGGTCCTTCAGGGGCTGAATGAACCCTTCACTGATTTTCTAGCTCAAATGATGGAAACTGCAGGAAGGGTGTTTCCAAATGTGGATTCAGCCATGCCATTGATCAAGCAATTGGCATATGAACAGGATAATAAACCCTGTAGAGATGCCATCAGACCCCATAAGAATAGGACCTTAGACCTGTGGATCAAAATATGCAGAGATATTCATGAGCACTCCATTCAAGGGCAAGCCTTGTCAGCTGCAATAGTTGCAGGTCTGAGGGGTAAACACCCATCAATATCAAGTAGCCGACCTAAGCAACAGCCCGGCTGTTTCAATTGTGGACAATTTGGCCATTTTAAAAGAGAATGTCCTAACCCCCCAATGATGGCCACTAGACCTATAGATAGGTCTCCTAAGTTGTACCCCAGATGTCAAAAAGGTAACCACTGGGCAGGGGAACGCCGATCGAGATTTGAGCTTAAGGGTAACCTTTTACCTCCCAATCAACTGGGCGCTACGTCAAAAAATGGAGAGCGGGCCCTGCGCCTCAGGGCCCTCAAATATATGGGGCAATGCAGACAACACCTCAACCGTGGCCGTTGATGCGACCTCCCATGCATCAAATCCCCATATCCCAGGGGACTTGGGTACCGCACGAAGAGCAAGCCCAAGAAGTGCAGGATTGGACCTGTGCACCACCTCCAGACTCATATTAACACCTCAAATGGGAGTTCAGGTGGTGGAGTCGGGCTTTAAAGGTCTGCTACCGTGAAACACAATAGGATTATTAATTGGCCAAAGTTCCACTACTCTAAAAGGATTAATAATCCACCCAGGAGTCATTGATTCAGATTATACTGGAAAAGTAGGAATTATGGTGTCCTCTCCAAGGGGGATAGCTCTTATAAACCCTGGAGATTGCATCGCCCAAATTTTGATTTTTCCCAGTTCTCGTGCAAAATATCCTTCAAAGTCACAGTTAGGGGATACAGAGGTTTTGGATCCACAGGAGGGCCACAAGCCTGGCTTAATCTTGGATTGTATGATAGGCCTATATCGAAGTTATATGTGGAAGGAAAGCCCTTCTTAGGGCTCCTAGATACGGGTGCAGATAAAAGTATTATAAATCAGTCTGACTGGCCTTCAAATTGGCCCTTGCAACAATCCAGTCAGACGTTGAGGGGCTTAGGATACGCTCAAGACCCACAGTGTAGTGCTAAGGTTTTAAAGTGGACAGATGAAGAAGGCCATCAAGGATTATTTCAACCTTTTGTAATGAAGTTGCCCATTTCTTTATGGGGCTGAGATGTTATGTCCATGATGGGAATGTGAATAGGAACAGACGTAGCCTATAGTCCCCAGAGTCAGAAAATAATGCAACAAATGGGGTATGTGCATGGAGAAGGGCTGGGGAAAGATCACCAAGGAATAATAGAGCCTGTTCGGGCGAGAGGAAGCACTTTGCAAAAAGGACTGGGTTTTATATAGGGGCCATTGAGTGTATACCTATAGTATGGAAGAAATATCAACCGGTCTGGGCCCCTCAATGGCCCCTGCCTAAGGAAAAGTTATTAGCTGCCCAGGACCTAATAAAAGAACAGTTAAGTGCAGGCCATATAAAGGAGTCTACCTCTCCTTGGAATACACCCATATTTGTTATTAAGAAGAAATCAAGCAAATGGAGGTTACTCCAGGATTTAAGAGCTGTAAACAAGTGTATGGAAACCTTTGGCCCGGTGCAACGTGGCCTCCCTCTAATTTCGGCTTTGCCAAGGAATAGGCCTACTGCTATAATTGATATCAAGGATTGTTTTTTCTCTATTCCTTTGCATCCGGATGACACTTATAAATTTGCATTTACTGTCCCATCCTTAAACCATTCCTCTCCTGATAAGCGATATGAGTGGGTAGTTCTTCCTCAAGGAATGGCTAATAGTCCTACACTATGCCAGATATATATAGGAAAGGCTATTCAGCCATTAAGAGACGCCTTCCCTGAGGCTGTTGTTTATCATTATATGGATGATATTCTTTTATATGCAGACAGTAATACCAAGGTTGAAACTATGCTGTGCAAGCTAAAGGTCGAGCTTACTAAGTGGAACTTGTCTATAGCACCAGAAAAAAATCAGCTGGGAGACACTAAGGAGTATTTAGGAACCTGGTTGAGCAATACAAGAGTAAAACCTCTTAAACTGACCATTAAGGTAGATCATCTTAACACCCTGAATGAATTTCAAAAACTCCTAAGAGATATAAACTGGATCAGACCTTATTGTAAACTAACTAATGCAGAGTTGGCCCCATTATTCAAGATGCTCCAAGGCAATCCTGCTCTTCATTCCCCTAGAACGCTTACTCCTGAAGCACGGGCTTGCATCCAGAAAGTGGAACAATGTTTAAGCCTCGCTTAAACATTATGAAAAGGCTTTGTATCTTTGCATCATCGCTTCTAACTGCTCTCCAACTGGAGTCTTGTGGCAGGAGGGTCCTATAATGTGGTTATACTTAGCTCATTCTCCAAAGAAAATACTTCCTTATTATCCAGAAGAAGTCACGGCTTTGGTACTGAAAAGCCTGCGAACTAGTGTGGAAGCATTTGGCAAACAACCTGATATTATCATAACCCCATTCACCCCTCCAAATAGAAACCTTAGCTGCATGTAATGATATGTGGGCTGTTGCAGCCACAGTGCTACTGGCAGGGGTTAA
>NW_008353482.1:987337-988084 GCF_000622305.1 Nannospalax galili | reverse complement strand
TGGCATCTTAAAATATATTCATGTGTCTGTTGATACATATTCAGGTGTAATTTATGCTTCTGCTCAACCAGGTGAAACAGCTGCTCATGTAATATCCCATTGCTTACAAGCTTTTGCAGCTTGGGGCCCACGGTTGCACATCAAAACTGACAATGGGCCGGCATATACATCTTCTAAGTTCAAAGCCTTTTGTGCAACCTTTGATATACAGCACTCTACTGGACTACCATACAATCCCCAGGGGCAGGGTATAGTAGAGAGAGCAAATGCAACTTTAAAGACCTGTCTCATAAAACAAAAAGGGGGAATAGGCAGTCAATATAGATCGCCTAAAGATAAATTAAATGTTGCACTATTTATACTCAATTTTTAAAATTTGAATGCAGATGGTCTCTCCACAGCAGACAGGCATCGGATCTCAGGGCAGCAGAATCCAGTGCAGGTTTATTGGAAAGATGTCCTTTCAGGACAGTGGTACGGCCCCTCCCCAGCCATAGCCTGGACAAGAGGCTCTGTTTGTATTTATCCACAGGATAAGGAAGCACCTATTTCAGTCCCCGAACGTCTGGTGAAGCCAGGAACGAGAAGAAATGGATGTGAGAACTCTGATCAGGTTGTATATAGTGATATTGATGATAAAGAAAGGAGAAGCACAAACCAGAATAATATGGAGTGTGCTCAAGGCCTTTCCCCTGCTGCTGCCCCTAAGTCATGATGCTAGTATATTTCCTAAAGTATTCAGTTCTA
>NW_008353482.1:957709-986813 GCF_000622305.1 Nannospalax galili | reverse complement strand
GTAGCCAAAGACGGGTAAGACCCCCTCACAAACATACCAACCTAAGACAGACTGCCAGCCGATGCTGCTGAACAGTTGATGACGGGTAAGGATGTTGTATGGATGGGGGCAACCTAAGGCAGGCACGATCCTGATGACCTTTAATAGAACAAAAAGGGGGAGATGTGGGAAGCGGGCACAGCTGAGTCGGCCAAAGATGGTGCCCTGGCTAACCGCCAAGCCTCACTACCCTCACTTGTTACTCCAGAACGCGCAAGCGCAATGAGCCCGATCATGCGCCGCCTCTATGACATATGACATCCTCGAGTGTGGTCTGACTGTGTGGACCAATGAATTGTCTCCACCGCTGTATGCTGCGTGCATGCATGGTTGTGATTGGTCCTTGGGGAAGATACAAGGGATTGTGCTGCGCAATAAAGTTGGTAGAAGCTTGAACCCTGCCTTGGTGTCCGTTTTGTCCTTGCCTTGACTCTGCTAGTCGGAGTCGCGGTTAGTGGCAATTCCCTATCTTCTATACCATATCTATCATTTACCTTGCCTTCAATTATTCTAGAGGATGTATCTACGAAGAGTTTAAACCCAATTCTAAGTTGTCTACCTTACGTTAGATCAAAATTTAATTTGGTATTCTCTAAGATGTAGACATTGATGTGTAACGTATTATTGGTTTCTGATGGGCCATTGAATAAAACTTTTACTGTGTTCAAAGAGTCATCTGTACTTAGAGTATAATCATCTTTTTCTAATAAAATAGGCTCATATTTTAGAATCCAAGATTCTGTCATCCTCCACCCAAGTTTTTTGTAGAATATCCCATACTTGATGAGCAGTAGTACTAAGTTGCCTCCAAAAGTCAGTGTTCTGTCTTCCTCAGTTAAAAGGGCAATAGCGACCACTGACTGTATACATTATGGCCACCTCTTGGTGATTGGGTCTAGCAACTTAGATAAGCTTACCACAAGTTTTCAATTTCCCCCCGTATTCATGGGTTAATATTCTGAGTGTAGTTTCCTTATTGACATTGGCAAACAAATGGAATGGTTTCTCCAAGGAAGGTAAAGTGTATACTAGGACCATAATGAGTCTGCTAAATTTTCAACTATTTCTACTTACTTGGCCTCCATAACAGAAGATTGGGTTCTCCTTATAGCAATTTAAGGTTTAAGTTCTTCTTCTTTAGGGTATATCAGTCAATCCATAATCAATACTCTGTTCCAGAAGTTTTCTCAGTTATTTTTTTATCTGAGGCTTATGAAACTCAGTGATACACATGTTTTTTTTTTCTGGGATTCACTGTTTCTGGTCCCAACTGATGAGATATTCTAAATATAGAACCTGTTTTTCTACAAATTGTAACAAAAAATTTCTTGTTCCCTTACTGCCAAGTAATAATGGTGTATAATAATTCTTCCTGATGGTTCCCTGAAAGTAGGAGCTCATCTACATGTTGAAGGAAACATGTATGGTTGGGTAAATGGAATTTATCTGGGATATGTTCAAGTATATGATCAAAAATATTGAGAAAGTCTGTAAAAACCTAGGATAAAACAGTCTACTTTTATCAATGCTTTCTAAAAGAAAGAAGGTCTTCAAAAATCAATGGTCAAAATAACTCTGTTATTTATTGCCAAGGGGCAAGCCCAACCATTGATTATTAAAGGGAATTTTACTGAGGATGGAGTATGTACAGTGGCCCACAGAATGTTTAGTTTTTAAAATTTGGTTAATTGTCATAAGGTTTTTGATCAATCAATAGAATCTGTCTAATTGTATGCCAAGTAGAACTGGGGTATTGAAGAAGGATATTCAAGGTTCAAGGGGTTTACTCTTTATGCATATTCTGTTGCATAGAACTTTCTTTCAACAGGCAGACCATGAACGACTCCATCTTCCCAAGACTGATTGCACCTGCTTGCCTATGATCAACATAGCTAAGCTTGTTGACAATAATCAGCAAGAAAGGAGGGGCAGGAAGAGTCAGCCACATCTCCCAACCAGCCAGTCAGTTGTAGTTGCATGAAGGGGAGGAAATTAGAGTGGCTATTCAGGTGTGAATGGAAACTTTCTAGTGCAGCCTTAGAAGTGGAGTACACACACTCCCGTAATTAATCCCTTGCCCGTTGTTCTGTAAGTAAGCCCAATATACTCACTTGATTTCCAGACTGCAGTTTGGTGAAATTGGACTTCAATTTGTTGTAGAGATCAAAGGAGGAGGGGGCAAAACATCATTTGTCCCTCCCAAGAGGAATTTTAGCTATACATTCTATAACAGGCTTAGATATAATCTTCCTTCTAAGGGGATGGGATATTGTTTTTGTCTAACTGTTCCTCCAGGGTACTTAATTCAATATGAAAGGGAAGGACTTGTGAGACACCTCAATGTCATTCTTGGGTCCAAATTTCTGTTGTAATTTATTTTTTAGTCCAGTGGATTATCAAATTGAAGTAAATTTTACTTCCTTTTTAAAATTATATTTGAGTCAAATTTTTAATTTATACACTAAATATGTCCCCAAAAGATTGCTACCTGCTTCTAAGACAAAGAAGAGCTGTGCTATCACCTCCCTGTCTAGGAATTTGATTAATGTCCTTGCAGAAAGTGAAGCAATAAATTATTCTTTTATCTGGTTACTGGTAATTTTGTGAGGAGAGTTGTATCCCTGATAGCCATGTGTGTAGGAAAGATTGAAGAGAAAAATAAATATACTTCACACATTTAATGTTGATCTTTATATGTTTAAGATCTTTTATTTTTACATATGGCCATATATTTTTATAGGACACAATGACCACTTTGTTCTGTCTTGCTTAGTCAATGCTTAACTCTAACTGATAAATGAAGTAAAACTAACAATGAACAAAGGAGGCCAGAAATACTTCAGCTATTTGATGGAATATCTTTTTGCAATTGTCCTGTTTGATAAAGGAACTACTGTAAATTCTGTCACTAAGAGTGTTTAATGCTACCATATCTGCTTTGGTAATCAGGCTTGAACACTTATCACAAAAGTAATTTCTTGTAAATATCCTGTGACGCTTGGAAACATGTATTGGAAATTATAGGAAACTTTGGTTTAAAACAGCCAGTGCTGTAATTCCTGAAAAAGCTTTGTGGAGAACACTATAAAAACTGAATTGAGCTGGCTCAGGATCTAGAACTTCACTAAAGCGCTAGATCATCTGGGTCCACTGGCATTAATAAAAAGTGAGTTCTTCAACACTCTAAGAAAGTGCTTGATTTCTAAGCTAACAGTGTTTTATAAAGTGTGGAGGCCCTAAAGAAATCTCAACCACAAAATCCTGTGAAGGAAAAGGTTGAAAGGATGAGGGAGGCATACCAACTGATGGTTGTCTAGGTCCCTTTTAGGTTGACAATGGGCTTCATGAAGCAGCTAAGCCATGAGTGCACTCAAAAGGAAACATGGACCAGCAACAAGATGGGAACAAGAGAAGGTAAGCTGCTAAGACCCTCAGTCCTACACCTAGGGTAGAAGGAGATCCTTAGCATGAAGATTTAGTTTGAAGGCTCATCATCTTTCCAAGAGTCTGCCATCATTGTGCTCTGAAACAAAGTAAATGGCTCATTGTCCTTTCCTTATGGAGCAGAGATTTCATTTAAACTCAGAAATCTTTTCTCTCCTGAGAGACTGCTAGATCCCAGGTGGAATAAGTGACAGTTCTCCCTTATGCTTTCTGTCATTACCCCACATTCCACAAGCACCTGTGGACACCAGAATAGTGCTTGAGAAGGTTTCCTCATGGCACAGCTCAGTCAGGCCTTCCTGTCCTCTGTAGTCAGTCTTTCAACAAGAAAAATCTTAACTGGAAGCAGCACACACCAGCTTACTCAGAGGAATATCAAGCAGTGGTTGACTTGCTCAAATCCATCTTCCAAATTCAACAGCCACCCTTGGATGACTGTCAACAACTTCTATTGACACTTTTCAACACTGAGGAGCAACTGAGGAGGCCTGGGATTGGCATCAAGGGAAACTGTCAGGTGAGGAGGCTGACAAGGCATCCTGGGTCCGGGAGGATGCAACAACCATCCCATCCAATTGGAATTTCAACACTGGAACTGGAAGAGAATCTCTTAAGAGATACCAACAAGCTATGTTACAGGAATTAAGAGCTGGAGCAATGAAATCCAACTAACATTTCCAAAGTGGAGGAAGTCCTCCAGAAAGCCAATTTTTCACCTACGGAATCATAGAATTCTATGCTTTTCTGAAGCATTCCAGGATCTGTACTCTCTTTGACCCAGAGGCAGCAAAAGAACCAGCACATAGTCAATGCAGCATGTTCTAGATTGTTTCTCCATTGCTGTAACAAAACATTCTAACCACTACCAACTTGGGGAGGAAAGGGTTTATTTGTATAATATCTTCCAGATCACACTACATTAGGAAGCCCAACATAGAAACTCAGGACAATAACCTAGAGGCAGGAGTTGGAGTACAGGACATGGAGGAATGCTGCTTACCGGCTTGCTCCCCTAGCCCATGCTAACATGTATTTTTATACAACACAGGCCTACCTGCCCAGGTGTGGCACCACCTACAGGGGGCTGGACCCTCCCACATCACTAAATAATCCAGAAGATACCCCACAGTCATGGCCACTGGGAAGTCCAATGGAGACAATTAACCAATTTGAGGCTCCCTCAACCCAGGTGTGTTCAGCTGACACTAAAGCTATCCACCACATAGCGTTTGTGGACCAATAATATGTTGGCAGTCACTAGAAGCTTCAAAAACTGAAAGACTTTGCAGGAATTAATGGCAATTAACTATTGGAATTCCATAGCGAGGTGTTAGTGAAGTGTGACCAGGGAACCAAGAAGATGGCAGATAGGCAGATGAAACAAACAATGTCCCTGCTATCAGCTTCTCTTGAAAACTCAAACCCAATAAAATCAACCAATTTCTTACCAAAAAAAGAAGGTCAAGAAGAAGCTAGTAGTACTATGCCAAGACTAATATATGTACTGCAGGGAAAATGATCACTGTTGACTGATACCTGATAGACCAAGGAAGTCCAAATCAGCCCAACAAGGGAAGCTACAATCCTGAACACACAACTCAAGATCTTGTCTCATTGGTTGGCACAGAACTGTACTAGGAATGACTGGGCTCCCTGATCTTAGGTCCCTCCAGAAGCCCATGGTCGCAATGAAGGTGGCTGGAGGTGCTGACCAATGACTTTCATGGCTGATGCCTGTTGGCCCACTGACAGACATAACAACTACTATTGTTGCAGAGACAAATGGAAGAAAAATAGTGATTTTAATACTTATCTTCTCTTTGTGTCTCAGTCAGTAGAGTTCAGGTGACAAATCTGTGGTTAGGACACTGGAACAGCTAGATAGGACTGTGATTTTAGAAAGAATTGTTATGATAACACCTTTGGCATCTTGCTGAGGATAGGGATATCACACCTCAAACTCCAGATGGCTGCGGTAAGAACCTTCAAATTCTTGCCCTTTTTTTTTTTTTTGAAACATTTAAGCTATTTTGAGAAATGAACCTTTACTGTAATTTTTTTTGTCTTTTTGAAGCAGGGTCTCCCTGTAGCCCCAGCTGTCCTGGAACTCACTATGTAGACCAGGCTGGCCCTGAACTCACAGAGATCCACCTGCTTCTGCCTCAAAAGTGCTGGGACTACAGGTGTGTGCCACCACGCCTGGCTTATAATGCTTTTAAAATTTGCAATGCTTATGAATATGTAATCCTATAAAATGTAAAATATCCTCTTAATTGGGGGTCAAATTTTGAGGCTTGAGCCTGTTGGACCAGGCTGCAGGCTAGATAAAATACCTACTTTCTCAAAACTCTTGCCTGATCTTTCCTAAAACATTTCTGGTTCATTGGCCAGGAAGATGGAGTTAGAATTGGCTTTTTGCATCCCACGTCTCTAGGGCTTAGCCTCCCTGGGAGGCTGGAGGGTGACTTCCCCCTTAATAGTGCCACAGGCTTTTTGAGCCTATAAGAGGAATGACTCACCCAGTGTCTCAGAGATGCTGTCCCTGAGCACAATGAAACCTGAGACAGACAGAAACTGAGAACAGGGATTTAGAACCTACTGATCATTTAGGAACCAGGTCCACTAGGAGACCTAAGAAAATTGATGGAATAGGAGATTGATCACTTCTTTATAAGGGTCCTTGAGTTCCCTCTGACTAAAAATTTCCTGGAAGAAGTCAGATACTAAACGGACTTTGGGGTGAGGGAGGGTAGGCAACTGAGTAGTCTCTGGCCTGGGACAGCAACCAGGAAGGACAAAACTGGGACTCTTACTGGTTGGCAATCTTGAAATTTTTGTCTTGGAATTCTGGGTTGAGGGAAGTATAGAAATTTTGTCTAACTTTTATCTGTATGAAAATGGGTGAAAATGTACAAAGGGAAGGATAGAAACTGTAAATCCACAGGAAATAAGTCCTGTACTCCACAAATGTGTGAGCAGGTCACTTAGTAGGAGGCACTCACCAGAGGGCCATCCACTGATAGTCAGGAAACTCTTCAAAGGGGAAAATTTGTTACTAAATTAAACAGTCTAGGGATATTTATTATCCTATGATGTCTTAATTCTCTTGCTGTGAACACAAACATGTCTTGTTACCTAGCAGGGTGCCTTGAAACACCCAAATCTGCCCTCTCGATTTGGGAATCTGATAAAGCTTGGGCAAAGACCAAACGTTCTCAGATAAACCTTGACTAGACATATAATATGCTCCTTGAGCTAGTTGTATGTATAATATGTCAAGAGGTTGTTGGTATAATATAGTTCCCTCTGCTGTTTTTTTAAAACTAGCTAGGCATTATTTCTCTCTCTCATTGTCTAACAGTTCCACCATGGCTTCTCCATTTAAAGTGGCACCATTTCTACCATTTCTCCCTTATTAATACCCTTCTCCTATTGTCCTTCATCTCTTTTTTGTGGAGAAAAGGGTTTATTTGGCTCAGAAGAACAGCCCATCATCAAGGGAAGCAAAGATAGGAATTCAGGGCAGGAAGCGGAAGCACAGACTATTGAGGATTGTTGCTTACTAGTTTGCTCCCCTGGCCCATGTTTAGCCTACATTCTTTCTTTTTTTAAAAAAAATAAATATTGAGAATTTCATACATGTAAATAAGGTGTTTTGATCAAATCCATGCCCACTCCCTCCACTCCAATTCCTCCTATATCTCACCATCACTTTTTTCTGATAAATTCATGTACTCTTTCTTCTTCTTTGATTTATTTATTTTTATGGGGCTTTTGGCTGCTCTAACATTGCCTCCTCTGAAGAGGTAACTATAAAATCTTTTAATAATTACATAAAAGCTCCCAAATATTTTAAGCATTTTTGGCCTTTGGAATGGTGTATGTTGCTAAGAGGCCATTAGACATTGTGATTTTTAGACAAGAAACTACCTACTTTTCTTTGGGGTATTTTTACCCTAAATGCTTAGCCAATTTCTACTTCCTATTATTATCAAACCATCCTCTGAAGAGGTTACCCAAATTACCAATAGGGAATCAGGACACAGACCACTCTGGCTTCTTCAGTGCTGAACAGGGACACACAGTGAGGCAATTGGAGTACCCCTTCAGTAGGTCCATCTAAAAGACTCCCATATTGCATAACTCTTATCTCTAAGGCAAAAAGAAGGTCCTTGAATCATAAAGGAGATGCGATTTTTGCGTTCCTCCTCATTTTTCTTTTGTCTTCCTAGGCTGGTTTCTTGAGTGATGGATTCAGGATTTGCTCTCAGGTATTTTGAGAGCTGTTGAGATGGTTAGAATCAGTGTCAGTTCCCTCTCAAAGGCTTCTAAATAGGGGGAGAAAACAAATATATCCATCATTTTAGAATAATAGCTGGTTATCTCCCTTGACTACAGGTGAGCACTACAATATTGGAGACCAAGATTTGAAGTCTTACATCTGAGCAGCACTTTCTGGTTGGGAACAAAATCATCAATGAGAAATAATTGTCTAAATAACTTTTTATATAGACTTAAGCCTGATGCCTGGGAAGTGTAATCCCTTGAACTCTTAAAGAAATATACTGATGACTTTACTCTTTGGTTATACTTTCCTTTCAGGTGTTTAAGACCACACAGCTGGCCCAAATAAATCAATTTATTTTTACAGATAAGGTCATTTGAGGATCTGTTCCTCAGGGGCCACAAGGGTTTGGGAGGACCTCCTGGCTGCTTTCTTTCTCCACTTCTATCTATGTGAAATTAAGTTCATGGTTCTGCTCAACCATGTCTGGCTTCACTTGGAGGCATGAATGAGATGTTTCTTTTGAGTTGACCCTCCTCTTTGTAGAATGGACGCTGGTTCAAGTCCATCTCGTGGGGTCTACATGTCCTCCCTGAACAAGAGGACAAGTGACTCACCACAGTTACAGGGCATTTTGATAGGTGTTCCATAGTTCCCTGGAACTTAGTCGACCTTGGAGGGCAAGGGGTAAAAATTGTACTTTAGTTCCCTTTGACCACATTAGTATAGGCCTCAAACTATGGTTGTTAAACATCCAATAAAATTAATTCCACAAGTCTGGTACTTTTTATTATTGTGTGCTATGTAGATAAGGCTTGGTAAAAAACCAAACATTCTCAGATAAACCTTGACTATATATATAGTTCCTATGACTAAACTATGACCATAGAAAATTTAAGATTATGTGTATATTATTTTTTTTCTCATCTTTTATATATAACAAACCTAAACAAATGCTCATCATTTGCTTAGAGTTTTTCATTTTTAATGTGTACTTTAGAAATATCTCCATCCCCACATCCTTTTAACATCTTTTACATTCTCATTTTCTTTTATCTTTTTTAAAATAATTATGAGACATAATAACATTAAAAATAAATTTTCCATCTCTTGTGAGACTTCTTTACCTGGGGATGCTAAGCAATGCTCATTCACTTTTAAGTTTCTAATGTCAAGCCAATGTTTGATTAAAGTTTTACTGGGGAACTGTGGGAGACAGGCTTGAGCCTAGGGTGAAAGTCTTATTGACAGCCATACAACAGGCCTGAGGCAATGGCCCGACTGCTGGAGCCACAAGGAATGCCTTCTGACATTTGCTCCCATTGGCAGATCATAAGGCTGATGCCTAGAGCTTGCCACTCCTTAATCACCACTCTTGGAATTCCAAATTGCAACACTTAGATATTGCAACAGTCAGGGTCACGTGGTTTCCAGGAATCCAGGATCTGTACTCTGAAACCCAGTATGCTAATGAGGCATCCTACCTGCTATTCTGTGATAGGATGTGAAGTCTGTCAAGCTAATAAGGTGCTAAGTCTGTTACGCTAATAAGGTATCTTACTTGCTGTACTGTGATAGGATGCTAAACTTGTTATGCTAATAAGATATCCTACTTGTTGTGCTGTGATTGGACCACTACCGCTGTATAAGCTTGTGCCTTCCTGCAATAAAGCAGACCTGTGTCACTGAACCTGGTCTCCTGTGTCTGAATGCAGCTCCACTGACAGTCTCCTCACCAGCCCTGGGGTACAGGACCAGGCAGAAGCAGCAACGACAGGAGGCAGCATAAGGCGAGCAGAGGAACTGCCTCGGCAACAGGTGAGCAGAAGAGCTGCCTCAGCACCGGGCAAGCAGAAGAATGGCCTCAGCCCAGGGTGAGTGGAGGAGCAGCCTCGATGCCTGTGAGAATGAACGCACAGCGCCAATGAGAAAGGAGGAGAGGCTGCTGCCAGCAATGCCCCCAGGGAACCAATGAATGTATTGAGCTTTCTAAAAGAGATAACTGAGAGGTTCCTGAGTTTTATCTATGACCTAAGGGTATGTACACTCAAAAGCCTTTACTCAGCATGGGTCATGCCTTTTCTTCTTAGCCTTCCCCAGAATATATATTTTAGTCCTCCCTAAATCCAGGAAGCCATATGTGATTAGGGCTAAATTATACATAGTTGGCTGGGAAGAGTGGTTGGATACTCCAATGAGGGTCCAATGACCCTTCTTGGCCCTTCTCTAATGAATGAGCACAACCATCAACAAGCCCAATTTTGATGATGTTTAGTGATCAGGCTCAGTTGAAGTTGCGATGATGATAGTTATTTCATTTAGAGGGGACAGCTGTATAGCATCATGTAATTAAAAAGGCCAGGAATTTAAAAGGATTTGGTGCTAGGATCCACATATGAGGGAGAACACATGTAGTTTGTTTATCTGAGTCTGTGTTACTTCACTTAGTGTAACATTTTCTAGATCCATCCATTTACCTGCAAGTTTCATTATTTCATATTTCTTTACTCCTCTAGTAAGTTGTTCAATTATTCTACAAACACGTTTTACAAGCTGGTTTGAGATCTTCCAAAGCCTCTCTCACTTTACAAATATCCTGTCCCATTAAAGGACTTAGCAAAACCATTAAAGCTCTATACCATTCTCGAGGTCCCAGTTGAATTAATCTTTCCTTTACATCTCTAGTAATCACAGCCCTATCTGGCTTAGTGCACTGGGCATTATATACTGCTTTTCTCATACCTAGTTCTCTCAGTAATGCCTGTCCCTCTTTTATATTCCTTCAGCCCCTGATAATCATGGGGTCTCCATTGGTGATGGCCATGTATCTTTAATACCTTGCCAAAGCCATTACATTAAGGAATCTCCCTCCAGTATTGGCCTGTGTTAAATAGCCCATATCTTAAGGATGGTTGGGTGGCTATATAACTCAGCTGAGCTGCTTCTGAAGGACATTGACTGACATTATTGGCTCCCATGTCCCATACCCTCATGAGACATGTAGTGAGGGGCTCTTCAATTGTTTGCTTGAAAGTCTTTCCTAGTTCTAACAGATCCAGTGTGGAATATTTTCTCCTAGCTATGGCATTGTTCATTTTTGTTTCTTTTTGTATTAAAAGTTTAATTTGAGGGGCAGTTTTAGATACTTTTATTTCTAGGCTGTTTCTTTTCTCATTAGTATCTGTTTTTTCTCTGGGTCCTTTGACACCTGGTTCACTAATCTTATGCAAGTTGAACTCTCCCATTTTTTTTTACTGTCTCTCAAGCTCTGAGGGTGAGACTGAATTTCTCAGTAACTCCTTAGCCTTTTCAGCCTCAACTAAGTCTGTCTGTTTCTCAGACAAATCTTTTGTTATGAAAAGTAGCCATGTCCCCTCTCTGGATTCCCCTCTTGTGTCCAAGGCTCATAAAATTTTATCTAGGCTCTCTATAATCTTCAAAGAATTTTTAAAAATATTTTATTTATTATTCTTATTTTATGTGTATGCATGTATTGCCTGCATGTAGGTAAATGTACCTGTGTCGTGCATTGCTTGCAGAGGACAAAAGAGATTGTCAGATCCCCTCAAACTGGAGTTACATACAGTTGTTAGCTGCCATGTAGGTGCTGGGATTCAAACCTGGGTCTTCTGCAAGAACAGTCAGTGTTCTTAACTGCTGTGCTATGTCTCCAGCTGACACCTTTAAAGAAATTTTACATACAATCAACTGAGCTTTTTACCCCTAATTTACAGGATGATTGTGGCCCAGGGATCTTCCTCTTTGAATCTATCTGCATCAGTGTGGCCCATGTCATCCTAGATAAATATTCTGTGACCTATTGTATAACCTATGTGAGTGCCGCTAACCACATTGCTTTTCCCAAACTTCTGTGGTTTGTTGTTTCCAGCGCTATCCTGCCAACTACACCAATTTGTTACACTAAATTTTCCCTTCTTTGCTGGGAGACTCACCCTCACTCAGTTTTTCGTGGTTCTGATGCAGATTGAAAAAACCTAGATAATACCTTTTATTTGGGTTTTGCATATGACATTTGGGAGGGGGGTAACAAAGACACAGATTATCATAAGCTTTTGCTTTTCCATATTTGAAGTGCACCTGCCATCCACCTCCAGCCCACAGTCTCTGCCAGCTTCTTGCACACAGCCAGCTTTTTTAGAGGGGGCGGGCGCAGCCACTCAGCCCTGGTTCCACACACTGGTTCACCACTCCATCTTGCCCTGCAGGGTCCACAATAGTGCATTATCACCCGTGTACCCACTATTCACGACTCCAGTTTGCCATTCTGTCTTACTGAGTCCAATATTGGGGAAGTTCCACCACTTTTCCAAGTGTGATCTGTGTCACCCATGTTCACCCTGGATCATCTCCAGGTTTTTGGAGGAATTTCCAGGTTACAGATCTATAAATAGCTGAAGATGGTCCTCAGATCCAACATTTAGTACAAAGAAAGAGTCATGTTTCATCATGCTGATTGAACTTTTAACAATGGTCCAGTGCAAGGAACTATAGCCAGTAGATAATACTCCAAACTGGAGCTGTTTTAACTTTCAAAGAAGCAATGAAAGTACCGCTCACCACATTGCTTGTGAGGATATGGTGTTGTGGGTTGTCCTCGGGCCAGCTGTGAAGACCCTAACCTGGATTGGGTCCTGTGCTGATTCGGGGGAGCAAGAGGCACAGAGCCATGACACACAGACCCCAGGAGTCGGGTAGAAGCAAGCACTAGGCGAGGTGCTGCAGGCTCTTTTAATGCTGGAAGGGTAGGCCTTATATTTCCCTTTTCTCCGCCCCCAAGTCCCTTTAGTCAGCATACTGTTTTCTGATTGGTCCGTGCCACACAGTCTGTCAGCAGTCACTTGGCTCACGAGCAGGGTACGGAGGCATGGGCTCCTTTTGGTGGGCTATTTGTGGACCAAGAAGTGAAGTGAATTCTCGCTGAATCCCAGGGCTCTGGGTCTGCACCATCTTCGGAGGCCTCCTTCTACATTTCCACCCTTTTTCTTTAAAAATGACTGTCCAGTGAGAGCCTGTAGGCAGCTCTGCCTCAGGATGACCCCAGGATCATGGACTGTGCCTGTCTTAGGTTGTCCTATTCAGGCATGAACCTTAACCGTCATTGGAGCATGGACGTACACGTCCATGTCCAGGTTTAGATTGATTCAGTCCAATAGGATCTTACCAGTCACTGACTACCAGCCCTCCAAGGGGTATTTCCCCAGGGGATCAGTCAAGGTGTGGAACTATCTGTAGGAGGCCTCATACCTTTGTGCAAGCAAACTGTTAGGTCACACAGGGCAGGTTGTGTTCCATCTTATAAAGTAGATCCTTAGCTGACTGGGTGAGGGGGTCCTTAAAGTTGGTGAATTATGGCCTTCCAGCAGGGAGAACAAGGCCCAGAATTCCAAGTCATGGACTGGTATAAATTGTTTGAGCCAGTTTATAGTCCCACAGAGTTCTTGGAGCTCAGTCAAGGTATATACAGTTTCTTGCAAGATGGAAGGGTTAAGCAGTTTAATTACAGTATCTATATGGTAGCCAAGGAATGTGAAAGGTTGGATGTATTGTAACTTGTCTCGTGCAATGTGGAGACCTAGATATTCTAAATCAGCAAGCAGACTGGGTATTGCAGCCTGTAAAGTATTGTGAGATTTGTGTGCTAGCAGTATGTTGTCCATATAGTGGATGACAAGTAGGTCCTCGAGGATATTGGTTAAGGCCTTATTAACATATAATTGACAGATTGTGGGGCTATTTTTTATACCCTGTGGTAGTACCTTCCTTTGGTATCTCTTGGATGTTCTTTGAAAGTTAGGCTCCCATATTGTGAAGGCAAAGTGAGGTCTATCTTGTTCCACTAAAGGGGGACTTGGAAGAAACAATCTTGGATACCAATTACTATGACATGATGGGATGGAGGGATAGCTGCAGGGTGTGGTAAGTCTGCTTGTAGCGAGCACATCCATCTGGGCATTGACTGCTCTAAGTTGTTGGAGGAGTCTGTATTTCCCCAATTTCTTTTTAATAACAAATATTGGGGTATTATGTTTACTGAGAAAGGGTTCGATGTGGCCAAGACTCAATTGTTCAGCTACAAAATTTTTGAGGGCAGATAACTTAGGTTCTATTATAGGCTACTAGTCCACCCAAATGGCATCATTAGAGAGCCACGTAATGGGGATCGGCTCGAGGGCCAAGATTGGAGTAGATCCTAGGTGGGCAGTGGCCGTTAGGATTGGAGGTGTTGGGCAAGGTGTTGTCCTTTCCCTGATAGTCCCAAGTTATCATGGAACATCATATCATCATAAAAGGCATGGTTAGCCATGGTAAGGACTGTGCCCATATCCTCTAGGACGTCTCGACCCTGTAAGTTATGGGGAACATCTGCTACTATGGGGGTAACTGTGCCATGGTTCCCATCCAAGTCCTTCCAAGACACTGGATGTGTGACCAGCTTGGTACTTTGTGTGCTGCCAACTCCCTTTACTGGCAGGCCTGGCCAGTATTTCCAATGAGGGAATTTAAGGGATTCAGTTTCTGATATAATGGTGACATCAGCCCATGTCTACTAAGCCCTTGATGGCAGTTCCATCTAGGAACAGGGTCATTAGTGGGGAGTGGTTGAGGATTGGGAGAGTCCATAATATCTGTCTCATTTCTCCTCTTGTGGGCGGGGCTGACGAGCATCCCAGGTGGAGTTTAAAGGAGACGAGTCTGGTTGAGGCTGTGACCTACAGTCTTTAGCTCAATGGAACCCTTTTTTGCACTTGGGGCAGTGAGTCTTGGGGTGGGCTGTACCTCTTGGGCAGTGGCTACAAAAGTGGCCAAGCCCCCCACATTTCCAGCAGCCTTCCCCTGCGCCAAAGTGGGTGAGTTTACCTTGTGACAAAACTGTCTCCAAGGAGGTGGTCAAAGCCTCAATAGGACCTGCCCTAGGATCTAAGTCTCTAGTAGCAAGTACCCATTTGTGAATGTTATCATTGTGGACAGGCATGATAGCAATTCGAGTAGGGATGTTTAGTCCCTCCCAAGTTAACAGTTTGATAAGAACCTCTCGGGTGGGTCCAGACTCCACCCTCCACCCTACTGCCCCAGTGACATGGGTAAGGAAGTCCATAAAGGACTCCCCTTACTGTCGAATCAAATTGCCGGAAAAGACTTGTGGGTCATAGGGGGAGCAACATTTAAGGGCCTTAAAGGCCAAGTCAGAAACTTGTTGAAAATAGGCATGGAGGCCAATAGTAGACTGGGAGATGGGGTCAGTATATTGTCCATGTCCCGTGAGCATGTCCAACATAATCTTGAGGCCATATTGGAGATTTAGGCGTGCCGGGCTTTCAGCCTGATCATCATAGGCTGTGCGCCAGTTTAGAAAGACTGAGGGTTCTAAGACTGCCTTTAGTAAGTTATACCAATCCTGCCTTTAGTAAGTTATACCCATCATAGTGGATTTGTAAATGTAAGGACCACTGGCGAAGAACCTGTTCAAAATATGGGGAGTCAGGGCCCTATTGCTCACCTGCCTTGTGGATAAGAATGAGGTCAGCAAGTGGGGTGGGCAGCCATGGATGCTGCACCACATCAGGGCCAATATTAACCGGAAATGCGGACAAAGGAGGGTAAGGCTTTAAGGAGGGCAGTCTAGGAGGGAGGAGCACATTAGCAGGGGAAGAGGCAGGATGGTTACTGGGGGGGGGAGAGTAACTCCTTCCATGGGTAATGGGGTGGGGGAATTTCTGGGCATGGCAGCTCTAGGAGAGTATCCTGAGATATAGGCAAAGGAGCTCTTTCCTTATTGGAAGTGGGCGCAGAGGCTGCAACCACCTCTGGGTCCAGGAGGTCCCAGCTCGAGGTAATAGCCAGATCTACACTAGATTGCTCCCGGTCGTGTTTTTTGTGGGCAGAGGTGACTTCCTCAGAAAAGGAGGATTTAAGGCTAGCAATGATGGCTAGCAGGATCTGTACGAACAATACGGGGGGAGTGATCCCTGACCTGACCTCCCTTTTTCAGGCCAGGAAGAGGACCCTTATCCATGTGTCAGGGTCCCACATGTTTTCAGGGGAGACCCACAGAGCCAAATTAGTGGCTTCATCCCAAAAGTGTTCAATATCTTTTGGTTTCACTTTCAACCCTCTGGTTTTAAGGAGCACCTTGAGTGCTTCTATTTGTGGTTCCCTGCATTGTGGCAGTAAATTGCCCATGGTGGGAAGGTCTCGCGAAGGGGAATTCACCACAAAAGTAGAAGTCGGGGGTGACTACCAAGAGAGCACAAGGAGGCAAAGAAGCACTGTGAGCTACTCAGATATAAACCACCACGACATGTAAAGGTGTATCGGATCCAAATGTCTTGTACTCAGTGAGGGACTTCTGGAGGCCATGACACCTCCACCCATATGCTCACATGGTGACTCCAGGACAGGCAACAGGGTGACCTGAAGTCTGGGCTCTGAGTTCAGGTTGGATCAGCCTTTATGTGAACTCACCAGGATGAGCCGAGAGGGGGGAGGTGCCGACGTGGGCTTCGGGACCATGTAGCAGAGTGTGCCTCCCTGATCTAACAAACTAGTCCAACAATAAAGATGACAGACAGGGTGGAAGGGACAGAGGAGGGGGTTACTTGCTTACCCTCGAGCAGCCAAAGAAACAGACATATCCAGGGGCCTACTTACCGAACGAACCGAGGCTCTGGGTGTTACCAACACCAAGGGCAGGAGTCCCTGTTCACGCACCAGGTGTTGTGGGTTCTCCTCAGGCCAGCTGTGAAGACTTTAACCTGGATTGGGTCCCCTGCCATTTAGGGGGAGTCAGAGGCATGGAGTTACCCCATACAGACCCCGGGGGTCAGGTAGAAGCAAGTACTAGGTGAGGTGCTGCAGGCTCATTTAATGCAGGAGGGGCAGGCCTTATATTTCCCTTTACTCTGCCCCCAAGTCCCTTTAGTCAGCGTATTATTTTCTGATTGGTCCATTCCACACAGTCTGTCAGCAGTCACAGGGCTCCCGAGTAGGGTACGGAAGTGTGGGCTCCTTTTGGCAGGCTATTTGCAGACCAAGAAGTGAAGTGAATTCTCACTGAATCCCACAGCTCTGGGTCTGTGCCATATTTGAGGCCTCCTGCTACAATATGGGACATGGTATCAAATGATATTACTTTAAGTGCTACAGAAGCGTTAAGGTTGAGCAATATAACTACCTATCCTGCCTTGAGACATAAGCTACATAACCTGAGGCAGTATGGGGGAAGCATTCTCTAATGGTATGGCATGTACAAGCCATTAGAGATACTTGTTCATCACCAATGGAATTTCCCATGATTAACAAAGGCTGGAAGATCATAGAGGAGAGATAGGCATCACTGAGAAATCTACATATAAAAAAAGCAATGTATGATGCCAAGTTTACTGGGCCAGACATGTCTATATTTATCAGAGATGTAAAGAAAAACTTTATTCAACATTGACCTCAAGATTGACATGGAGCTTTAATGGTTTTACTACGTCCCTTAGTGGGACAAGATATTTGTAAAGTAGGGGAGGCTTTGACAGATCTGAATGACTTAACCCAGTTTGTAGAAAATATCTGTGAAATAATAGAGCAAACTAAAGGAGATATAAAACAAAACAAAACAGAAAAGCGGGTGTGTTTGGGATTCTGAAGGGCAAATGTGGCAAGATTTGTGTCTAGCCCATTTTTCTAAAGAAAGAATTTGCAAATAAAAAAAATTCTGTATGAAGGAGTTTCTGGAGGGTTTTAAAACCTAAGAATAGGTAACAAAGGCATAGAAAATATAAAAACTGCCCCAGGGGTGGATAAGATCCCCCATAGACTAAACAAGGTATATTTCTTTCCTGTAAAAATTTATATTGGGGGTGGAGGTTGTTTTCCCAGCCAGGGCCTCCACCAGCAAGCAAGTATGGTCAATGTAAAGACAGCAGACATGGTTATAGCCAGGAGGCAGACATGGGGCCTAACTGACTTGGGAACCAACAGGTACAGCAGTGAAAGAGAGGATCTAGTCCTCCTTATCCCTGTGCAGGGTCAGGCAAATTAAGCCAGCCCCTATTACTTTATCAAAGAGAAGAAAATGAAAAGATGTTCCATGTGAACTCCCCAGGAGGCAGAATAACTCCAGGAAGATGGCTAAAGATAGCAAAGAACTAACTAAGTTGATGCCTCTTATCCATGCTATGATAACCAACATAGATCTGTTGAGAGAACAATGAATACAAATGAATAAAATCTTTCCATACTGTTAGACATTGTCTAAGTTTGATTTAGTATGTAGCAAGTAATGTTAAGTTGCAATGCCAAATTCTCTCCTGGGAGGCCTGCACATGCTCTCAGCTCCCAAGCCCTCTATGAGGCACACTTCATCCTTCTTGGCTCCCAGACCCCATGCTGTCTTCACAACTGACCAACAAAACTGACACAATGTATTTTATTTGGCTTTTTTGTATAGAGTTTATGATGTCTGGAAGAGAGTTACTTACAAAGGCTTGTGCCCCTGGGCTTTCCCCCTACATCTCAGCTAAGCTGTTCAGATCTGCAGCTGCTGAAGCAGTGCTGAGATAGGGACTTCCCACTGCCTCACCAGCTTCCTCCCTGTCTGTCCTTAGACTCGCCCTCTCATGCAATTGAAGCTGACTGGTTGGGAGGGGTGACTGTCTCTCCCTCTGTCTACAGAGTCTTTTAGGGTTGAGACATTCATCTGTTACTGGTTCTTTCAGAGGCCATGCCTATGCAAAATTCCACATGTTCTTTCAGCTCCCACAATCTTTCTGCCATTCTTCCACTAGAGTCCTGAGCCTTAGAGGTGGTGAAAGATTCAGGATGATCTTTCTTTTATTGTGGAGAGATATTGAACTCTTGGGTCTTTTTATTTGACCTGAAGATGTGGCTGTTGATCCATTTCATTAGTGTCTCTAGTACTATAAAAACAAATGACAAGAAGCAGTCACACCTAAAAAAACATGGGTTTAAATACAATGGTTAAAAGATACTGTAGTAGGTGTATCATATTTATTGAACAAAATACCTGCACTGGCTTCCTTTCTGGGGCCTATAACCTTCCCTGACACAGGGTTTTGGCCTGGCCTACAGCGTGAGATGTGTGTTCCACCCCTAGGTGTGGGCATTATCCAATTATAAATTTGTCTGTTATACATACGTGAGTCAGGCCATTATTGCACCAGAAGGCATTGCATGGCTTGTCAATAGTGTGCAGCACACAAGGTCCATCATTGAGCAGAATTATAGAGGATCATTCTCCCCCAACCATCTGCATAGCACCTTCTGGCCTTATGAAAGCCACCTATCAAGTGGCATGGAGTTTTCAGCTTAGTCTTGGCCCCATCTCTTCCTCTTCCATGCTGGTATCATGCAGTGTCTTCAGCAACATGGCCTTACTGAACTTTCCTAGTATACAACTGACATTAGTACCAGTAGCCTTGGTTGATTTGAGGACCTCTAGGATCTATCTGGCCAACAGTTCATAGAGGGGCAACCCACCCCAGTACAACAATTTTTATCTAACAGTTTTACCATTTTGAGAGCCTTTGTTTTTATCTTCATACAGGATTAGGCTGTTGTATGCTTTTCCCAACTATCCTGGTGGGTGGGTATCACTTGTGTTTTACCCAATCATAAATCTCCCAAGAATCTTACAGCTATAGCTGGCCTTTGTTTCTTCAGGTGTACTTGATATCTCTCAAATGGGTTTCAAATCTGTAAAACACTCAGCTGTGCCAATTTGTAATGCCAAATTCTCTCCAGGAAGGTCTGCACATGTGTTCACTCAATTACCAAGCCCTCTGTGAGTCAAGCTACCTCCTTCTCAGCTCCCAGGCCCAAAGGTGTCCTCACGACCAACCAACAAAACTGAAACAATGCTTGGCTTTTTTTATATAGTGTTTGTGAGGTCCAGAAGAAAGTTACTGGAGAGGCATACACCCATGGGCTTTTCCCTATATCTCAGCTGAGCTGTTCAGATTGGTGGCTGCTAGGTCACTACCAAGATGGAGACTTCCCACCACCTACATGGCTTCTTCCATGTCTGTCCTTAAACCCACCCCTTCATGTAATTGAAGCTGACCAATTGGGTGCACAGGGTGACTGTTTCTCCCTCTGTCTACAGAGTCTGTTAGGGTTGAGACATTCAACCAGCTGTTACTGGTTCTTTTGGAGGACAGGCCTATGCAACATGACCTCTGAATGTTTTACTTTACATATGTGAAACAAATTTGAGAGCTATCAAATACAACTGAAGAAACAAAAGCCAGCTATAGCTATAAAATTCTTAGGAAGTTTTTGGTTGAGAAAGGCACCATTTATAACCACCAGAATGGTTGTAAAATGTTTACGACAGCCTGATCCTGTACATGCCATAGTAAACAACAAATATCTTATAAAAATAAAGATATGGGCTACCAAAAAACTCTGCAAATTTTGAGGACAATTTCCAGTACTACGGGAGGTACAGTTGACTCCTTGTGGCAGGGAAGTGTATAGGCCCCAATGGGAAAGCCACTGCAAATTATTTGTTAGATGACTCTAAGGTACCTCTAAATGTATCTTCTAAGCATTTGTATTTATACCCATAGGTTAGATTATTACAACAGTCAATGTTCGTTTTCATATGCCTGCTTCTTTTCATTTGAGTTTATAATAGGAAAAACATCACTGAGATGGATCAACAGCCACATCGTGGGAACAAATGATGAGAAGGCCCAAGAGTTCAATCTCTTGCCACAAAAATGAATTATTCTGCATCTCTCACCCCCTCCAAAGCTCAGGGACTATTGTAAAATAGGATGGAAGAAAGATTGTAAGAGCCAGAGGAAGGAGTGAAGTGTGGTATAAGCCTGTCCTCCAAGTAGCAAGCCAGACTAGAAAGCAATGAATAGATGCCTTCCTCTCTAGCTTCTTACCATTTGCTCCAGTCACCTCAAAATAATTGGACTATGAGACTCTCTGAAGGAGGGGAAGAGCAGAGAGAGACAGTCACCCCTCCCAAACACTCAGTCAACCTTAATTCCATAAGGCAGAGGAACCAAGGATAGGGATGGGGAAGCCAGAGAAAAGGAAGGAGCTTGGCCATCTTGGACCACCAGCAGCAGGTCTGGAAGCTACAGCTGAAATGTAGTGAAAAAAGCCAAAGGGTATTCAGACCTTTGTAAGTGCCCCCTCATTGCCATCATATGCTCTCTTAGCAAGCCCTATAAATCATGTTGTCCCCTAAACTGTAGCTTGGAGCTATATTGTGTCAGTTTGTTGTAAGGAAGGTGGGAGGAGAGCGCTGTGCTTGGAGCCTGGAAGTCACACACATCCCTCCTAGCCGTAAATTCAATTAATACCCTAGTGAGCCAGATCCTGTCCACTATGGCTCTATGCCATTCAACTGCAGCCTGAACATCTCCGATCCATCCACCCCCACTGTGTCCCCCTGAAAACCTTGGGTCCATATCTTCTAACTCCTCCATCTTGGATCTCTGGACAATCTGTCTAATCCAGAGTAGCTAAATCCTCTATCCTAGTTTGTTAAGACCATACGTAGGTAGTCCCCAACCCCTTCTGCCCTTGGAATCATGATCTGTCTGACACAGACTGGCCCTCCTACTATACTGACTGTCTGGAATGCTACCCTGGTCTACAAACTGCCCAGACAAACCTACTACCCTGCAAATATTGAAGCACATGTAAACTAATTTTCATACCTGAGCAAAAAGCAACCAAGCTACACAAAATCACAAAGAAAATGAAAAATCAAGGGAATATGGCCACATTAAAACTGACCAGTCCTAGAGAAGTGTACTACAATGAGAAAGGCCCTGAGGAACCCCACAATACATAATTTAAAAGAACAGTCACAAACATGATCAGATAAATTAAAGAAAACAAAGACAAACAACTCGAAGAAATCAAAGAACTCAAAGAGGATAGGCATAAACGTGTGATGGAAGCTCAAGAAAATACAAATACATGGTTGAATGAAATAACAAAAATAATTCAGGAGTGTAATAGTGAATTAAAAAAAGAGATAAAAATATTGAAGAAAAACTCAAGCCAAAATAAACTTGGAATGGAAAAACTCAATAAGGCAATTGGGAAAAATATGAGAAAGCCTCACAAGAACAATGAATGAAACAGAAAATTGAATATCAAGACTGGATCACAAAGTTTAAGATCTGGAATATGTAAACATAAGCAAAATTTTTGAAAAACAGTACTGAATGGAATACACATGAAATATGGGACAACATGAAAAAAACCCAAATCTATGCACCATAAGCATACAGAAAGGAGAATAATCTCTGGGATTAACCAGATCTTGAGGTTCCCCAAGTTAAGGAAGGGCATGACTATACTATTCAATAAACATATAGAAACCAATTAGACAGGACAAAACAGAAACTTCCCCATGGCATAGCATAGAAAAAAATTAAGCCTAAAGAACAAAGAGATGGTACTGAATGCTGATAGAGAAAAAAAACAAGTTTCATATAAAGGAAAACCCATAAAATTTACAGCTGACATTTCATTTCAAACTCAGAAAGACAGAAGAGCATGGACCAAAGTATTTCCAGTTCTAAATGAACATGGATGCCAACCCTGAATATTTTATCCAGCAATACTATCTATCACAGTCAAAGGGGAAAGGAAAATCTTCCATGATAGGAATAGGCTGAAAGCACTCTTGTCCAACAAACAGCCCTACAGAGAATACTTGATGTAATAAAAAGGACAAAAGATGGAACTCTTCTCCCTTCAAAGACAGTCATTACCTTCTGGTGAAATGATGGAAAACAATATTCCAAGAAAATGGCTCTAACAAGCAAGCAGATTTGCAATTCTAATATCTGACAAAACAGACCTCAAATTAAAACTAATGAGAAGAGATGAAGTGGGTCACTTCATTCTAATGAAAGGAAAAAACAATCAAGAAGACATTATCATCAGGAATATATATGCACCAAACTCTTGTGCATCCAATTTCATGAAAACAGTACTACAGGACTATAAAACACAGATTAACACCAACTCAGTAATAGTAGGTGACTTCAATACACCACTATATCCAATAGACATGTCAACTGGATAATGAATAAGAAGAGAGATATCTGAATTAAATGAGATTTCACATCAAATGAATAACACATGTCTACAGAATATTGCACCCAAGCACCAAAGAATATACTTTCTTCTCAGCAGCCCATGCAAGTTCCTCTAAAATTAACCACATTCTGGGACTAAAAAAAACTCTACAAAGAAAAAAACTGAAAAAAAATCCATTCATTCTGAGTACAATGGAATAAATTTTATAATCAACAGCAAAAGGAGCTCTAGTAACTATAAAAACTCATGGCGTTTAATCAACACACTCCTGAATGATGAATGGGTCAAAGAAGAAATTTAAAAAGAAATAAAAGCATTCCTGGAACTAAATGAAAATGAAAATACAGTACAACAAAACCTCCAGGACAGTTCAAAGCAGTCCTATGAGAGAAGTTTAAAACTCTAAGTGCCTACATTAAAAAATCAGAAAGAGAGCACATGTAAATGACTTAATAGTACAACTCGAGACTCTGGAAAGGCAAGAAAAAGAAACAAACCAAAGCTAGGAGAGAAGAAGTAACAAAAATCAAGCAGAAATTAATAAAATAGAAACAAAGGAAATAATGCAAAGAATAAACGAATCCAGAGTTTGTTCTTTGAAAGTTTAAAGAATACAGACAGATAGATCTTTAGTGCAATTTACCAAAAGAAAGGCTAAAACAAATTTAACAGAACTAGAGATAAAACATCACAACAGACACCAAGAAAATCCAGTACATTGCAAGTGAACAATTTAAAAACCTATACTCCATTAAATTTGAAAATCTTAAATAAATCAATTAATTTCTAAAGTCATGGATACCATCAAAGTTAAACCAAGAAGGGAGCAACAGCTTAAACAGACCCATAACAAATAAGGAAATTCAAACACCAATACAAAATTCTATGAAGTAAGTATCACTCTAATACCAAAACAACAAAAAAGAAAATTATTGACTGATATCATTAATCAACACATATGACAAGATTATCAACAAAACACTCACAAACTGTATACAGACAAACATAAAAAAGATCAATCACCACAACCAAGTCAGCTTTTTAACAGAGATGCAGAAATGGTTCAAAATACATACGTTAATAAATGTAATAAAACATATAAATAGACTTAAAGGCAAAAATCACATGGTCATCTCAATAGATGCAGATAGGGTCTTTGACAAAATCCAACATGCATTCATGTTAAAAGTCTTACAAGGAATTCGTCTCAAGAGAACATACTTCATAATTTAACATATTTAAAGAGATATAGAAAAAAATACACAGCCAACATCATTCTAAATGGAAAAAACTGGAACCATTCCCATTAAAATCAGGAACAGACAATGTTATCCACTATTTCCACTCCTTTTCAATATAGTGCTTGAAGTCCTTCCTGAGTGATAAGACAAGAGAAGGAAAGTAAAGGAATATTAATTGGAAAGGAAAGAGATCAAAATTCCACAAGAAAACTCTTAAGAATGATTAATATTTTAGATTAAGTGGTAGGTTACAATATAACTTTCAAAACTCATTAGCTTTTCTATATACCAAAAAGAAGCAATCAAAAAAAGCATTCAAGGAAAATGTCCAATTCACCATAGCATAAAATAATTACCCTGATAAACGCCATTAAAGATCTTTATGGTGAAAATTTTAAACCTTTAAAGAAAGAGGGAATTGAAGACACTAAGAGACAGAAAGACCTACCATTCTCATGGATTGGTAGAATTTATATTGTGAAAATGACCGTCTTGCCAAAGGTAATTTATAGATTCAATACAAAGCCAATCCTAATACCCACAACATTCTACAAAGAGCTAGAAAAAAATCACCCTAAAATTCACATGGAATAAAGAAAAGCCCAGATAGCCAAAGAAATTTTTAATAAAAAGATCAATATTGAGACAATCACCATTCCAGATCTTAGATTTTACAGAGCTATAGTCATAAAAACAGCAAGATACTAACACAAAAATTGACATATCGATCAATGGAACACCTTTGAAGACCCAAACGTGAGTATATGCAATTTCAATCACCTGATATTTGATAAAGGTGCCAGGTACATACAATGGAGAAAAGACAACATCTTCAATAAATGGTTCTGTCAAAATGGATCTCCACATATAAAAGAATGAAATTGGACCCTTATCTTTCACCCTTCACAAATGTCAACTCCAAATGCATCAAATGCCTCCGTATAAAACCTGAAACTCTGAAAATAGTGGAAGAAAATATAGGCAGTACCCTCCAGCATGTAGATATATGAATGAAATTTCTAATAGGACATCGGTTACTCAGTCATTAAGGTCAACAATCAACAAGTGGAACCTCATTAAGCTACAAAGCTTCTTTACAGCAAAAGAAACAAAAAAAGAAGCAAAAATGAAGCACACTATATGGTATAACCTCTTTCCCTGCTACACATCTGACAGTGAATTAATACCCCTAATGTACAAAGAACTCAAAAACAAAGAAACAAGAAAATAAATGGCCCAATAAAATGATGGGGCATACACCTGAAGAGAGAGTTATGCCACTCCATATACCCAAAGGATTCATCCTACTACAGAGATCCTTGCAGAGCACTCTTTATTGCTGCTCTTTGTTTTCCTTTTCCTTTTTTTTTTTTTTTTTGGTCTTTCTGAGACAGGGTGTCCCTGTAGCCCCAACTGGACTGGAACTCTATATGTAGATCAGGCTGGCCTTGAACTCACAGAAATCTTCCTGCACCTGCCTTCCAAGTAATGGGATTAAAGTCATGTACCAGCATGTTGCTGCTTTTTTATAATAGGCAAGATATGGAAATAACCCTATTGTCCCTCACTTGATGGATAGTGAAAATGTGGTATATTTACACAGTAGTGAAAAAATGAAATCATGAAATTTGTACTTAATTGAATGGAATTAGAAACTGTTATACTAAGTGAAGTCATACAGATTCCAAGTAATTAGCAATGTATGTTCTCTCTCATTTGTGGATCTTAACTTCAAATACTTAGATTTGAGTATATATCCTGATGAAACAGAAGGAGCTTGGAAAGTGGAAAGGAATCATGGTGTTGAAGGGGAAGAAGAAACTTGAGAAAGGGGGATAGTAGGAGATAGGTTTTACCAAGTGGGAAGTGGGGGCATGGGAGGCACTTTAACTGGGGAGTGTCAAGAGAGGGTTACACAGGGGAAATGATAGACAAGATAATAATGGCACACACACACACACACACACACACAGAGATACACACACAAAAACAAAAAACCCAGAAGGGAAATGTTAGTTCAAATCCTACTGAAAAATACACATACAATATATGTATACATGGCTGTATGTCAAGAAACACAGTGTCAGGCAGTAGAAGCCTCCCTTCGAGTTCTTGATTGGGGTAGTTCAAAGGATTCCAAAAATAATACAGGCTATTGCAACAGTCATTTATTACTTCCCAGAATTTGAAAGTGTCCCACTAAATTTTCTCCTTCCCACTCTCTGTTTGACCCTCCCTCACTCTCTTCCAGGTCTCTTGCTTTAGGTGCTATTAGACAAACCATATAACATATTTTTATCTGAATTTTTCATTTGATATCATGGGTAGGGGGGAAATGAAGAAACTTACAAAGGCGAACACCCAGCTCTTCACAAAAGGCAGACACCCAGCACCCTGTTGCACTCTGTGGCTCAGCGGCCCACAGGCTCAGATCACTCCTGCTCCCCACCCATAGTCACCTTTAGGTTTTGCCCATACCTCATGGGCCTGAGGTCTTGCCCCAGATAAGCAAATGCCCCTTCTCACATTCACACCAGAGAGGAGAGATACTGAGGCCATTCCTTTCCATGTCCACTGCTGTTCACTGTTTGCAGCTTCTGTCCAAGATGGTGGTAAAAGCCCCTCCCTCTGTGGCAAACTCTCTGCAGTCAATTCTCTGCATCAGGCCCTGCCCCTCAGAGGAACCAAGTCCTTTGGGGACACACTCCACCCCTTTCCTCTGTTCTTACCATCTTTCCACTAATCTTCTGCTAAGGTCCCTGATCGTTGGAGTGGGTGACTGATGTAGGGCGATCTCTCTCGCATCGTGGTAAGATAGTGACTTATTGGGCCTCCCCATTATTCTTCTTTAAGCCTTGGCCATGGATCTATCTCAGTGGTGTTTCTTCTACTATAAAGACAAATGGAAAGAAGCAGAAGCAGACACATTTAAACAAACATGAATATAAATGCAAATACCTAGAAGATATCCCAGCAGGTGTACTTTATTCATTAAACAATATACTTGTAATGGCTTCCTGCTAGGGCCTGTAGCCTTTCTCAATACAGGGCTTGGCCTAGTCTACAGCACAAGATGTGTGTGCCACCCTTAGGAGATGGGCTTCTCAAATTTGACATTAGTTGGTTGTACATATGTTGGTCAAGCCATTATTGCACTTTCAGGCATTGCTTAGCATGACCATAGTGTGCAGCACATGGGGTCTATTGTTGAGCAGAATCATAGGGGATCCTTTCCTCCCCAACCATCTGCATAGTGCCTTCTGGCATTATGAACGTCATCCATCCAGTGGCATGGAGTTTTTTGGCTTAGTCTCAGCTCCATCTCTTCTCCCATGCTCGCATCATGCAGTGTCTTCAGCAACATGGCCTTATTGACCTTTCTAGTGTACAATCAACATTAGTGGCAATAGCCTTGGTGAATTTGAGGACCTCCAAGATTTCTCTCTGACAAACAGCTCATGGGGAGCAACCCATGCTTGGTCTGTATATATTTTTTTAACAGTTGTATAGTTTGGGAGCCTTTGTTTTTATCTTATCCAACCATAAAAATTCTAAGAATCTTAGATCTGCAACGGGGTATCTGGAATGAGGAGTGGGGATTGAATAGGGCAAGAGACACAGAGAATGGAGACAAGACAGTCTTCTGATCAAGTCTCATTTATTGAACATCTGCACAAAGCCTTTATAGGGAAGCAGAAGGCGGAAGAAGCCAGGCGGGTAAATTTCACTGTTTACCGTAAATTCCACAGTTAGACCACAAGACCCAATGTTTTTATAAGATAAGGAAATTTCTCAAGCACAGTAAAAGGTCAAGGCAGAAAAACATGTTTTTCACAAAGCCATCTGGCTACTCTTTAAACTAGGTCAGAGGTTGCAGCTGTCAGCAGCTTGCTTCACAGACAATAGTTGCTGTTTCTGAGTAGAGGGGCCACGGCTCCCCACATAGTTATAGCCAGCCTTTCCTTCTTCGGGTATCATTCAAATGGGTTTCACATTTTTACAACAATTGAAGGGAGGTTAATATCATATATTAAATCAATTATACACAAGGCCTAACACAGCATGGAAAGGTTTTACCCATTCGTATTAACTATTTTCCCCATAGATCCTTGTTAGGTACCATAGCATGGGTACGAGGCATTAATTTGGTTAGTTCTTGACTATCTTTAGTTATACCTTTGGAGTCATTTCACACTTGGGGAATTTTTACATGGAGTCTCTTTGTACTGTTTTACTCTTGATACACTTACAGATGTTGGCTCCAGTTGCCTGACCCTCCACTGGGCTAAGGAGGCAGGGGGTTTTTCCTCTCCCCATTGCACCTGTTGGTTCCATGAGTAAAGCAGGCCCTGGGTCTGCCTCCTGAATATAGCCATATCTGTCATCTCTCATTGACCACACCTGGTTTCTGGCGGAGGCTTTGGTGGGATAAACTGTGTCCACCCCTAGTATAGCCTTTATCAGAAAAGAATTGCAACTTATTTAATCTTTGGGGATTCTTAACCATGCCTGGGACAGTTTTTAACCTTTCATAAACTGTTGTTCGGGTTTTAAAACCTTCCAGAAACTCTTAAGTACCTAATTTGGTTTTCTATCAATTTTTCCTCTGGGAATTTTGGTTCAACATAAGTCTTGCCACATTTGTCTTCAAGTAACACAATCAGACAATTTTTTTCTGTCTGGTCTCTTTTATCTCTCTTGTAGGATGGTCTGTTATTCTACAGACATGTTTTACATGCTGGTCAGAATCATTTAGATTTGCTGAACCTCTCTCACTTTACAAAGATCATGTACCTTTAAAGATCTTAGCAAAACCATTAAAACTCCATAACATTCTTGTGGTCCCAGTTGAATTAAGCTTTCCTTCATATCTCTGGTGAACACAATCTTATCTGTCCCAGTGAACTGGACATTGCATATTGCTTTTCTCATACCTAGTTCTCTCAGTAATGCTTGCCCCTCCTTTATAGTCCTCCAGCCTCTG
>NW_008353482.1:948779-956695 GCF_000622305.1 Nannospalax galili | reverse complement strand
TTTCTTCAGGTATCTTTCAAATGGGTTTTACATCTGTTAAACACTTGAAGGAATGTTAACATATATTAAATCAATCATAGACAAGGTCTCACACAGCATGGAAAGGTTTTGTCTATTCGTATTTACTGTTTTCTCCATAGATCCTTGTTAGGTACCATAGCATGGGTATGAGGCATTACTTTGGTTAGCTCTTTACCATTTTTAGTTATCCCTTTGGAGTCATTTTGCACTTGGGGGATTTTACATGGAATCTCTTTGTATTCTTTTATACTTGATACACTTACAGGTGTTGGCTCCAGTTGCCTGACCCTGCACTGGGCTAAGGAGGCAGGGGGCTTCTCCTGTCCCCACTTCACTTGTTGGTTCCCCGAGTCAGGCAGGCCCGGGGTCTGCTTCCTGACTGTAGCCATATCTGTCATCTTCCCATTGACCACACCAGGTTTCTGGGGGAGAACTTGGTGGGAAAACCTGCTTCTACCCCTAGTATAGCCTTTATCAGAAGAGAAATGCATCTTATTTAATCCTTGGGGATTCTTAACCACCCTGTACAGTTGTTATCCTTCAAATGTCCTTTGTAAACTGTTCTGGTTTTAAAGCCTTTCAGAAATGCCTTAGTACTGAATTTGGTTTTCTATCAATTTTTCCTCTGGGAATTTTGGTTCAACATAAGTCTTGCCACATTTGTCTTCAAGTAACACAATCAGACAATTTTTTTCTGTCTGGTCTCTTTTATCTCTCTTGTAGGATGGTCTGTTATTCTACAGACATGTTTTACATGCTGGTCAGAATCATTTAGATTTGCTGAACCTCTCTCACTTTACAAAGATCATGTACCTTTAAAGATCTTAGCAAAACCATTAAAACTCCATAACATTCTTGTGGTCCCAGTTGAATTAAGCTTTCCTTCATATCTCTGGTGAACACAATCTTATCTGGCCCAGTGAACTGGACATCACATGTTGCTTTTCTTATACCTAGTTTTCTAAGTAATACCTGCCCCTCCTTTATAGTTCTTCAGCCCCTGCTAATCATTTTAGTCTCCCTTGGTCACGACCATGTATCTTTAATGCCTTCAACCAGCCACACCATTAAGGATTCTTCCCCCTGCATTGTCCTAGATTGAACAGCCTACATCTGCAAGGACTGATGGATGATTATATAACTCAGCTGTGAAGCTTCTGAAGGATTTAGAATGATGTCATTTGCTCCCATGTCCCACACTCCCACAAGCCACATGGCTAGGGGCTCTTTAATTGCTTGCCTATAAGCTTCTACAAGTTTTAACAGTTCCAGTGTGGAATATTTCTTAGCTACAGCACTGTTAGCATTTTTTCTTTTTGTATCAATATTTGAATCTGAGGGGCCGTTTTAGCTACTTTTATTTTTAGGTCATCTCCTTTTTTAGTATTATCGTCCTTCTCCTCTGAGTCCTTGGACATTACACAAGTTAAAATGTCCAGTTTTTTTATTCCTCTTTCAAGCTGGATCTGCCAGGACCTTCCTAGACTTTTTAGCTTCCCCTGCCAGGGGCAAAGCTGCCATGCCCCCTCTCTGTACTGCCTCCTCTTGCCTCCACACAGGAGAGAGATCAGGGGCATTCCTCTCCACACCAGCTCCTGCCTGACATTCACAGCTTCTGTCCAAGATGGTGCCAAAAGCCCCTCTCTCCGTGTCTAACTCTTCACTGTCAATTCTCTCGATCAGGCCCTGCCTCTCAGAGGAACCAGGTCCTCTGGGGACACAGAAGGTAAGGCTCTATTGCTGAAGACAGGCCTTATTTCAGACACAGAAATTAGAGTAATTGAGCTGGAACTGACTTGGAAGCCTCTAAAGACTAGCCTTCATAGTATCATAGGATACTATGTAAGCTGCCAAGGAAGAAAACCAATCAATGTTCATAAGCAGTTTTAAGCTTAATAAACAACATTACATGGCAGTGAACTACTTCTATTGGTACAATGGTGAAACTTTAATCTTGTGGGTAATCAACAGCTGTCTAACTGGAATTAAGGTCTAATCAGTGTGTAGGAACATATCTGTGGTACTTTGAACAAAGCCAAATACACCTGGTTGGAGAGGTAATAGATCCTAGAGAAAATCCTACTTTTGCCACATCTCTAGACCAATAAAATTTCTTACCATATTCTAATTACGAATCCTCATACTTACAGATAAAAGTATCTGTAAAGTTATATTCACTCTTGAAGGCACACATGGCATCTGATTTCATCCTCCTACTGTCCTTAAAACAACCTGAGGCAAGAATTCCCCAAAACCACCATTTGGAGGAACTGAATGAGTTTATGGGACTTGCTAACTGAGCTTGGGGTGCTGGTTTACTTACAGAAGAGCAGGCACCCCCCCCCAAATTCAGGGTGGTACTCAAAAGTCCACACCAAACATAAGTCTGGTGGCTTCCCAACAGCCACACAAAACGGTGAGAGAGTGACCTCATGGTTTTCCTGGCTTATATAACCTTAGTTCCTTCCCTAGGCAGCTAAGGTCAACCAATTGGCTGGAAGAGTTAATGGGCTTGACTCCATCTGAAGAGCATGTAAAGGATGAGGAACCATGGCTCATTGTCACCAGATCAGAGGAACATCTGTGACACAGTACGTCTCACCTCTCATCAAAGAAGCTTCTTTTTGCAACAGATGAAAACTAATACAGAGTAGCACAACTGGTCAAATACAGAGAATAATTTTCCTAGAGACACTAAGCCATAAGAGATAAATTTAAGATGCCACTTCATTCATGAAGATTTCAACTCTTACAAGAGAGGTGTCTTTATGCAGCAGGTGGTGATTAACACAGAAACAAAAAACTGACAAATACACAAAGAGCTTCTCTTTGCAAAGTGCACATCCCTTAGTAGCACACATATTTCAAACTTTCTCCTCAAAAGTCTCAGGGATCATTGTGGAAGAGTAAGCAGAAAGATTGTAAGAGCAAAGAAGTACAAAGACCACAAGGAAACTGAGTTATCCAGACAGCTGATAACTTTCACATATAAACCCAGGGCAATGGTAAAAGTATGCACATGTCCCTTGCAAGCTCAGACAAGTCAAAAATCCCACAATAGATATGGGGAAGTGGATAGTAAATCTGAATCTCTGTGGGCTAGGAAGAGAAGGCATGACCCATGCTGGGTAAAGGCTATCCAGTGTGCATATCCTCAGGTCATATATACACCTCAGCAAGCCCTCAGTTAACTCAGTAAGTAAGCTCAATAAATTCATTGGTTCCCAAGTAAAACTAATCAAACATTGGCTAGACACTAGAATTTTGAAAGGGAATAAGCATTGCTTAGCATCCCCAGGAAAAGTTTCACAACCGATGGAAAATTTATTTGTTAATGCTATTATGTCTCATAATTATTTTTTTGAAAAAGAAAGAAAATGAGAATGATAATGTAAAAAGATGTTAAAAGGATATGGGAATGGAGATATTTTCCAAAATAGACAGAAAAATTGAGAAAGCCTAGGCGAGTGATGAAGGTCTGTTTAGGTTTGTTAAATATAAAGGATGAGAAAAAGGTAATATACACATAACATTAAAATTTCTTTGGTCATAGTTTAGTCAACTAGTTTAATGAACAAAATAAACATCTAGTCAATGTTTATCTGAGAATATTTGGTTCTTTACCTAAGCCTTATCTATGTAGCACATGATAATTAAAAGTATCAGACTGGAGGAACTAAACATATTGGATATTTAATATCCATACTTTAAGGCCTATAGTAATGTAGTCAGAGGGACTTAAAGGACAGTTTTTACCCCTTTCCCTTCAAGGTCGAGCAAGTTCCAGGGGACTATGGATCATCTCTCCAAATGTATTGTAAATGTGGTGAGTCACCTGTCCTCTTGTTTGGGGAGGACATAGAGACCCCATGAGATAGACTTGAACCAGTGTCCAGTCAACAAAGAGAAGAATCAACTTAGAGAAAACATCTCATGCATGCTTCCAAGTGAAGCAAGTCATGGTCAAACAGGATCTTTGACTTATCTTCACATAGATGGAACTGGTGAAAGAAAGGATCCAGGATCTCCTCCCAAGCCCATGTGACCAGATCCTCAAATGACCTTAAGTGTAAAAACAAATTGATTTATTTGGGCCAAGTGTATGGTTTCAAGCACCAAAATGAAAATATAACCAAAGAGTAAAGTCATCAGTATACTTCTTTAAGAGTTCAATGGATTAAACTTCCCAGACATTCATCTTAAGTCTACATAAAAGGTTATTTAGATAGTTATTTCTCAATGATGATTTTGTTCCTAACCAGAAAGTGATGTTGAGATATAAGACTTCAAATCTTGGTCTCCAATACTGTAGTGCCCACTGTAGCTAAGGGAGACAACCAGCTATTGTTCTAAACTGATGGATATATTTGTTCTCTTCCCCTATTTAGAAGCCTTTGAGAGGGAAATGACACTGATTCTAACTACTCCAACAGCTATCAAAATACCTGAAAGCAAGTCCTGAATCCATCACTCTAGAGTCAAGCCTTGTAAGACAAAAGAAAAATGAGGAAGAACCCAAAAGAGGGATGCTTTTGGAAGCTCTTGTCAAGAAATTCCAATGGACGCTCATATGAACATTTGAAAATTGCCCTGTTCTGACTCTTTTCTAGTTCCCTGTCTAGAACTTGTAATGCTGACTACTCTTGCCTTTACTTTTGCTTCACCTCTCCTAGTCACGATTGAAGGTCTTTCTTTTCCCCTTAGAGATGAGTTTTGTAATTTTGGAGTCATTTAGCTAGACCCACTGAAGGGTACTCCAATTACCTCATCCTGTGTCCCTGTTCAGCATGGAAGAAGTCAGAGCGGTCTGCATGCCTATTCCCTATTGGCAATTTGGGTAACCCTTGTAGAGGATGGCATGATAAGTATAGGATGTAGGAATTATCTAGGCAGTTAGGGTAAAAAGACCCCAAAGAAAAGTAGCCAGTTTCTTGGCTAAAAATCAAAATGTCCTTGGGACTGCTAGCAACATACTCTGCTCCAAAGGCCAAAAATGTCAAAAGTATTTGGGAGCTTGTATCTAATCCTTAAAAGATTTTAGGCTTACCTCTTCAGAGTGGGGAATGTTAGAATACCCAAAAGCCCCATAAAAATAAATAAATTAAAGAAGAAAAAAAAGGAAAGAAAAGAAAAAAGTGATGGGGAGATGGGAAGATATGGGAGGTGTTGGAAGAGAGGGAGTGGGCATGGACTTGATCAAAACACTTTATATTCATGTATGAAATTCTCAATAAAGTTTGTAAAAGTTAAAAAAAGAAATATCAATCCAATGTTAGGAACTTTTAGCAACTCTTATCTGCTTTGAGGGAGGAAGATAATCTCTTACAGGAATAGGATTCTTGATAGGTTGCCTGTGGATCAACTCATGCTGGGAAATATGTGGTTACACAGATAGATTCTATAGGCAATATTTTATATATAGTGGACTACCATGAATTGGGTGCAGGACAATGGGTGGAGGTGCAGATGGGGAGGGAATCTAAATACTATCCAATTATGTTGTATGAAAATCACAAAAATACAATTAAAAAAATAAAGCAACAGTAAGAAAAAATAAACAGGATGATAATTTTAATAAAGTAAGTCAGCTGGAGAGGTATCAGGTTTGCTTCTTATCTAATTTTCAAAATAAAATATGAAGAAACAAATCACACATCATAAAACAAGAGTCAGAAGGAACATTTAAAGGAATATTAAGAGTCAGTGCAAAAGAGGGACCAAATTTGGAAACCCTCCCTAATTTACATAATATTTTCGAGTTAACATGACTACCCTGATGAAGGTCAGTATTTATTACAGAAGTTTTTTGAATTGTGGGTCTTGCACAGCAAGGATAATATTAACTAGACACTATGTAGAAATAATTCATTAAGGTCACAGGGCATTAGAGACCACCATTCATAAAAGTGGATAATCCAGATATGGTCCCTCTTCTTTAGGATCACTAATAGAAAAGAATTTGCTGGTACTCAAGATGAACTTTCTACAATAGGAAGATAGTGACTAGTCAGATAGGTTCTAAATTTTCTCATGGTCACTCACGGGAAAGGGAAAGGAGGAATTTCAGGGGATGCCCTGGAGACAAAGAATTGGGAGTCATTCCTAAATGTCTTCTTTTTTGTTAAAGGTGAGTAGCCGTCTATTATATCAATATCTGACTAGGAAGACTCCCTAAGCTATATCATTGCCATTGGGATCTTCTTAATCTACAGCTCTTAAGAAAGAAATACTCATATTTTTCCACACTCAGATGTGATCTAGATATAAACTTGAGGACAAAATGAGACCCTAATAGTAAATATCAAGAGGTAGCATACTTAAGTCCTTCAATATGTCTGATTCCATTAATGGACACAAACTATTGTGGGTATAAGCTTTCATGGATCTGATCAGCTCAAATATACTCAAAAGGTATCTCAGTTTTGACACTGGTAAAGGCAGATACTTGTCAGCCTGATGCTGCTTGATCATGAGTACTCACAGCTATGTAACCATAGCTGTATAAAGTTTAGAAATATCAGGGTCATGAGACACTGGTTCAGAGTCTTCCTCACAGACAGAGGCTGTGGTCTGATCTTTTAATCTCAGGTTCTACTTGTTCAAAGGCAGACTATCTTGATATCCAACATGGGACTGGCCTTCCTACTTCAGATACCTGAATGTTCATCTCAAAGAGTTCTTCAAGAATCTTCTCCTGGGTTAGGTTGGTCCCGTGACTCTGTGCCAAGGAAAAAGAAGAACAAACAAAACATCTTAAAAATAAAAGCATTGTGCTGTCGAGAACAGCTGAGGGATAACCTCATTTCAACAGATGTTATTTATCTCATTATATAAAACCAGCTGTAGTAAAAGCAAATAATAAGATTATATTCTTTTTTGCAGCAATGAAAAATGTACTTAATACAGGCTAATACAAATATAGTGAATACAAACGTATATTTAACTACTTAATGAAAGAACCAAAGGAATAATTTCAAAAAAGAAATTAAAGACTGTTCACAATTCATGGAATGGATAGAGAGGATCCTGTGCCAAAAAATCCTCTGTTACTCCAGAATCACAGTTTTCCTTAAATCATTATGCTGGAGGTTATAAGCATCAATTTTATAATATTTTGATGCTCACTTATTGTTTCTTCCTATATACTGCTTGCACTAATTTAAAACTTAATACAGGATTTTAGCAAACCACTCTCTGAACTACATAAAAAAAGGATTTTGACTCTCTTGTGCTTCTTATAAGTTTTACCTGGGATTTTATAAAGCCCCTCGTGTGTACACAGGTAATTTTAATTTATTACATTATCTTAAGTGTTTTATTTGGATTCCAAGTACTTTTAATAAGATGATGCTGCACAGAACTTTCTTCTTAGTGAGACAACTGCCATCTTCATTATTTCATGCATTCCTACTTTCAAAAGATTATTACAATTTGTCTTCTTTACTATTGTGTTCCTCTATAAAATGAAAAGTAAGCAATGACCCTCACTTGAGTATGCAGCTACTCTTCTGAGCCAGCTGTACATAATTCTCCCCTAAATACATGTGGTTTCCTCAATTTTTGGAGGACTATTGTAGTTAATCTTGGGGAGATTTGGAAGAGGAAGTTCGACACATAAGGCTATGGAGAAGACAACATCCATGCTGGAGAAAGGCTTACCAGTGCAGCTGCTCTCAGTTAACCTATCAGTAATCATTCATACATGCTCTGTAAGTAAGTTTAAGAAACTCATTTGTTACTCAGGGTGAACATTAATGTAATCAAACAGTGATTTGACCCTAGATCCTTATAAAGGGGATAGACAATGATTGGTATCACCGGGAAGCCAATTATCAGCAACAAATAGTAAATTTCTTGATGTTATTATGCTCACTGTATTAAGAAAGGAAATGAAA
>NW_008353482.1:877207-946445 GCF_000622305.1 Nannospalax galili | reverse complement strand
AATTTAATTAACTCACAGAAACCGAGGACATAAAAGTACTAAATTAAAACACTTCCAAATAAAAAATGCCCAGGACCAGATGGATTAACTGCAGAATTTTACCAGATGTTCAAAGAAAAAAAATAACACCAATAATCCTCAAAATATTTTGTGAAATATGAAAGGAAGATGTTCACTTTTTCTACAAAGCCAGTGTAAGTCTGACACAAAACCCACCCAAAATATAGCTAAGAAAGAGGCCAATTTCCCTGATGAACATTAATATCAGTAAAATACTTGATAGCTGAATTCAAATGCACATCTAAAAGATTATCCAAAACGTTTAAGTTGGTGTCAATCCACATATGCAGAGATCGTTCCACATATGAAAACCATAAATGTAATTTGCAACATAAATAGCTTTAAGGACAGAAACCACATCATTTTCTTATTAGATGCAGAAAAGCCCTTTGACAAAATCCAACATAACTTCATAATAAAACTCATACAGAATATAAGGAAAAAGGAGACATATCTAAATATAGTAAAGGCATTGTACATAAAGCCAACTTTCAACATTAACTAAATAGAGAAAGATTCAAAGCATTTAAATTAAAATAAGAAAAAAAAGACAAAGGGGCTCAATTTTTCCATTCCTGTTCATTATAGTGTTTGAACGTTTTTGTACATCAGCAAGAACAATGAGGCAGATAAAGGTGATACAAATTAAAAATGAAAGCTCTCTGTGAATTCAAGGCCAGTTTGGCCTACACAATGAGTTCCAGGTCATGTGTGGTGACAGGGAAATCCTGTCTCAAAAAGACATAAAAAATTGGAAAAAAGGTGTGCAAATCTCATTATTTGTAGATGATATGATTCTATAATTAAAAGACATAAAGACTATACCAGAAATATCCCAGAGTTGATAAACATACTCATGACAGGAACAGGATTCCAAATTAAAACAAAAATCAGTTGACTTTCTATATATTAACAACAACAATAAATACACTGAAAAAGAAATCAAGAAGCTAATCTCATTTACAATAGCCTCAAAAAAATATCTTGGAACAAGTATAATCAAAGAAATGAAAGACTGGTATGACCATAACCTTAAGATACTGAAGAAAATTTGGAGACAGGATACGAAATAACCTCTTAGGCTCATGGATTGGTAGAATCAATATTTTGAAAATTTCCACTCAAAAGAAATCTACATTCTTGTCTTCCCATTAAAATTAGAATAAAATTCTTCACAAAATTGGAAAAAATTCAAAATGTCAAATTTCATATGGGAACAACAACAAAAAAAAATCAAAGAGAGTCAAAACAATCCTGAACAATAAATAACTGGTGGATACATTATGATCCATGATTTCAAATTATACTATGGACCTATAGTAACAAAATCAGCATGATACTTCATAAAAGCATAGACATTGATCCATGGAATATAATTATGGACCAAGATTTAAGTCCACACTTAGAGTCACCTGATTTTTGAAAAAGGCACCAAAAATGTACATAGTAAAATGTAAATTATGTTTAAAATTTTTTGCTCGTCAAACTAGATTGCTACACAGAGAAGAATGAAAACGCATGCCTATTTCTCACCCTGTGCAAAACTCAACTTGAAGTAGGTCAAGGAAAACCCTCAAGGTAAGGCTTGATATCTTGAATCTAATAAAATAGAAAGTAGAGAATATGGTTGAACTTAAAGCCACAAGATAACACTTTCTGAAGATGCAGGTTACACAGGTATTAAGACCAGCAATTGGAAAATGGGAATTAGTGGAAGTAAAAGCTTTTCCCAAGAAAAGGACACCATCATTTGCATGAAGAGGCAGCCTACAAAATGGGGGAAAATTTTTATCAGCTATATAACAGAGGATTAGTATCAAGAACACAAAAGAGGGCCTGTAGAAATGGCACAGCAGTTAAAATCACTGGTTGCTCTTGCAGAGGACCCAGGTTCAGTTCACAGAAACCACACTGCAATTACCAACTGTTCATAACTCCAGTTCCAGGGTATCCAATGCCCTCTTCTGACCTCCATTGGCATTGCACACAGTTACACACTTCCATACTATATACATACTTGTTGGAGTATGTTAGTTTGCTTTGATGAACAGCTTTATAGGACACAAGATGGCCCCCACACCCCAAGGAACCAACCACCCCTCCCTCACAGGGCTGATCACATGATTTATAGGAATACTAGTCCTGATCAGTAAAACAAAACTGTAAACCGAAACCTAAGCTTTCTGCTCACGTACGACTTGATCATTGTACTCTCTCTTGAATGACTTAAAAACCCTATATAAGCTGACTGTTTCTTCAATAAAGTAGATCTGTGGCTCTGAACCTGGTCTCCTGTGTCTGAATGCAGCTCCTCTGACACAGCCTCCTCACCAGCCCTGGGATCCGGGATCAGACGGTGGGGGTGGCGACCATGAAGGTGGCCCGAAGAGATGGCCACAGCTGGCACCCAAACATGGAGCCCTTGTGGACTCGGGTTCGAGCCAGAATGCCCTCTTTTTCTCCCCTTTCTCCGTGGGTGATTGCTGTCATCATACTTGTGTTCCTGCTCTTTTGGCTCGCAGTCTTCGGTTTGGACTGTCTCTCCTGTCTCCACTGATTGTCTCCTTAAATGGCTCCTGAGTCCCTCTGGGTATGTCTTGCAGGGTGGTTGACCTCCAGAATGGGGAATAGTCATCCAGCTGCCGCTGGCCTCCATGCCATAGCATTGGTTTCTATCCTCAGGAGCAGGTGAATTAAGGTAACAGAAAAGGATGTAGCCAAAGTTCTAGATGAAGTTTTGGCTCTTGCCCCTTGGTTTGCAGAGTCCTGCTGTTGGGATCCTGAACAACGGGGTTGGGTGTTATTCTTAGCTAGAAAGAAAGAGGTCAAGGAGGGATGCCCACAATCTGGGTCATTCTACCCCATTGTAACTGCCTTTCTGGCATCTCTGCAAGGAGTCCCCTCCTGCCCTCCAGTGCCCCTGAACAAGATAATCTTATTTTAAAGGAGATAGATAAACAAATTTAACAGCAGGACGCTGTGGATTGTTCACCCCAAGTGCTCACAGTCAAAGTGAAACTATCAGAGCCTTGCTCTGACAAAAAGGCAATGTCTACTGCCGAGGATTCAGAAGACAAGAGACTAGGGTCTGAGGGCTCCCTTAGTAAAAAGCAGGAAGTCCCATCACCCTCTGCTCCACCGTTACCAGGCATTAGGCATCTGCTTCCGTCCCCTGCCGGTTGTGGGGGAGTCCCTCCCCTTTACCCCTCTCTGGGGGAGGAAGACTGGAATACCCTTCCCCCACCCTCCTTTCTGTCTGGTTTGGAGTACAACACCCCACAGCTCTTCCCTGTTATGATTGCTCAGGGCCAAAAAACCCCAAATGTCTGAAATCCATATTCACATGACACCTTAAAAAAATTGTACAAGGCAGCACTTGAGGATGGTATCCATTCCCCCTGGTTTCGTCAACTTTTAGATACAATCATCCATGTGGCCAATACCCCCTATGATTGGCAGCATATTGCCTGCACCTGTTTGCAGTGAGGTGACTTCCTCTTATGGAAGGCTGCTTACCAAGATGAATGTGAACAACAAGCAGAGTGCAATAGATGTGCCAATGCTCAAAATATAGGGTTTGATACCTTAGTAGGGCATGGCAATTTTGAAACTCCCCAGGCTCAACCACAAGGGCCTCCTTGCTATTTTGAACAGGTCCAACTCTGTGTGCTGCGTGCTTTCAAAGTATGCCAGCACACAGTGACACCAAATTAACCAAATTGGTACAGAAACCAAGCGAGCTTTTCTCTGACTTCCTTGAGAGATGCCAACAGAATGTAGACAGAAAAATCAGTCATTGGGGGGCTGCTGAAGTCTTGCTTAAAGATCTTGTCTATGAGGACTGCTCCACTGAATGTCACCTGGCCATAGGGCCTGTGCATAATAAGGATGTATCTGAATGGATTTAAGCCTGTCGGGATGTGTGGACTGCTTGGGGCCATACTACTGCCCTCGCTGAGGCATTGGCTGCTAACCTGCCCCAGACCAGTACAGAAAAGGGAAAATGTTGGGCCTGTGTGGGAGAAGGCCATTGGTCTCGCACCTGCCTGAATAAAATCATCAAGGAAACAAGAGGGAGCCAGATTCCCCCCTCTAAATGCCTGAGATGCCACAATGGCTTTCATTGGGCGAGAGAGTGCAGATCTAAGGTGGATGTGGATGGTAACTTCATACAAAAGTGGCCTTTAAAAGGCCAGTGGGGCACCTCTCAGCCCTTCCCCAAAGAGAGGAAACACAGGCTCCCATCCCTTGTGTCCAATTGACAGTGCCTATTGATCTACATAAGCCTAGAATGCAGCTTACCCTGGATGGACATAAATTTAAGGGCTTAATTGATACTGGAGCTGATGTCACAATAATTAGACAGGAAGAGGCATTGCCTCACTGGCACTGCAAGCCGAGACCTCCCATACAAGGGGTTGGAGGCTTACAAAACACCCAACATGTCCAACGCCCTGTGGTCTGGACTGATCTGGATGGCAACACCAGAGCAATCAAGCCACTTTTAGCCACAGGACTTCCTCATACTCTGTGGGGAGGGATATTCTTACTATCATGGATGTTGTTCTGACAACTGATGACAAAGCCTTTTATGATGATTGCATTGTCAACCAGTGCAGAGGTAATGCACCCCATCCTCATCCCCAATTCTAATGGCCACTTCCCCATTACCTAAACCTCCCCCCATTAAATTGACCTGGAATGCTAAAACCCTAATATGGGTGAAGCAGTGGCCTCTCCCTTCACATAAGCTAACCCATTGATTGCTTTGGTCCAAGAACAATTATTCTTGGGTCATACTGAACACTCTCTTGGCCCCCATAATACTCCTACTTTTGTTATTCAAAAAAGGTCTGGGAAATGGAGAATTTTACATGATTTAAGGATGATTAATGACCACATGGAGCCCTTGGGAACCCTACAACCAGAATTGACTCACCAAACTGCCATTCCTAAAGAATGTGCAATTGTTATAATAGATATTAAGGATTGCTTCTTCTCTATTCCTCTCCATGATAATGATAAGCCCTATTTTGTCTTTTCTGTGCCCACCACTAACCATAATCTCCCAGTCCAACATTATCAATGGAAGATCTTTCCACAAAGAATAAAAAACAGTCTTACCATTTGCCAGTACTATGTGGCCCATGCATGCATGCCTTTGTTGACTGAGGTGTATATCTTACACTATATGGATGACATTCTTATTGCTCATAAGGACCCTAAGATCCTACAAGGAGTCTTTCAGAAATTTAGAACAAATTTTTGAGTGCTGGGCCTCACTACTGCCACAGATAAGATTCAGTTACATGCCCCATATACCTTTCTGGGCCAATTTATCGAAGAAGTCATCTGCCCTATAGCCCCTCCTCTTACCTTACCCGATAAGATCATACTCTCTGAGGCACAGACCCTCTGTAGCAACATAAATTGGATATGGGGCTTTCTACCCATGTCCACAAAAGAGCTTACACTGCTCTTTGACCTCTTGCAGGGCACTGATACAGCCTCCACCCCTCACAAGGTCTCGCCTGAGGCTCGACATATTATAACAATAATAAATACACACTTGTCTCAGGCATCCGTTAATAGGGTACAACCTGGACATCCTATCCAGGCCTTAGTCATTCCAACAAAAAATACCCCTATGGGAGCACTTTGGAAAGCCCAGGGACCATTGATATGGGTCCACTCTTCTTGAAATCAATTGCATAAAATCACTTCTACAATTGAGACCTGAGCGATAATAGCCCTAAAGCTTATTCAAACCCCCTGCCTTCTGTATGGCTGCGACCTAGAGTCACCCGTCCTCCCTCTTCCACTCCTCATGCTCCAAGCACCATTTCTTGACAACCATGGCTTTCAGACTCTCCTACTAACTTATCAGGGAAAATATGATAATCATTATCCCCAGCATAGACTCTTCCAAGGAATAAAACACCTTCCCTTGTCTTTATTTCTCCAGACATTTCCAAAACTTAATCCCTTTCCTGAGGCTCCTCTAATCTTCACAGTTTCTAGCAAGCATAAATTTGGTTACGTGGTTTTCCATGAGGGACAGCTTTCTTCACACACACAAAAATACTTTCCTTTCAAGGATGGTTACAATTTGGAGAGTTGTCCACTATGTTACAAGTCTTTCATGACTTCCCCACAACCCCATGCAATATATTTTCTGAGAGTGCCTATGTGATCCAAACTATACAAAATCTGGCATTTGCAGCCGTCTGACCTTGCCATAGCCCCCTTGATCTATTGCTCTTCTCTTTGCAATTGCTGCTTGAGCAGGTCTCCACCCCTTGGTACATTCAACACCTGCACTCTCATACCAATCTTTAAGGTCTTCTGGCAGAAGGCAATGCTACCATTGACAGACTAGTGATGAATGCTACTCTGGATTCTACTCTTCTACAACAAGCCAGGGACTTACACGCCAACTTCCATCTTTCTCCCCAAGTTATACATAGGCTCTTACCTACTTTGTCGACTCAGAGCTGCAAACACTTGGTCTGGGCATGGTCCTTGTGTGCCCCTCTTGTGCCCCTGGGGCCATTACAACCTGCTGGAACTCTTACCAGAAGCCTCGGTCCTAATAAGATTTGGCAAATGGACATAACTCATTTTCCCCTTTTTGTAAACTAAAATACATTCATCATATTATTGATATTTAATCTGCTGCCCACTTTGCTTTGGCCTGTTCTGGCAAGACTATCTCCCATGCCATAAAAACCATTAAATACACCATGATCCTTTCATGAGTTCCCTGGCAATTAAAAACAGATAATGGCCCCTGCTACATGTCCACGGCTTTTCGCTGCTTCTGCTCTGACTGGAATATTCAACACATCACTGGCATCCACTATAACACTCAGGGCCAAGGAATCCAGTGCTCCCATCAAACATTTGTTAAACAAATACAGAAAATAGGGGGAAAAATGACAAAGGCCCCTGCTATAAGGATCCCAATTGTATTATACAACAAGCTCTATTTGTCCTAAATTTTCTAAAATTTGACTCCAATGGCCTACCACCAGCAATAAAGCATTGGGAGGCATTCACTCATCCAACTCCCACACCCATGGTGAGATGGGAGGACCCCCTCACAAGAGAGTGGAAGGGCCCACACTTATTGCTAACACAAGGGAGAGGCTATGATTGCTTCTTTCCAGATAATGCTCCAGCCCTCATCTGGATCCTGGCCTATAACATCAGAGTTTCCTGTGATGCAGCCAACTCCAGAGATATTGACCTCAGAGATGGTGACAAAACCAGAAACCCAAACTACAGGGAAGGCAGCCCTATGCCACAAGCCCCGAAACCAGCTGGTCCCACCTATACAACAGATGAGAGACCTGACCATCAATGACTGTCCAAACAGAGGAGGGCCAGAACATTAAAGGAGATGAAGACCCCAACACTGGGTCCTCCCAGTGACCTGGGGGACATTAAAGCTTTAGCCAGCCAGGCAGAGGAGATAGCCCCCAAGGCAAACCCAGGACTGGGATCCCTTTTTCTCTTAACATGTGCCACTTAATCACTCTGAACCACTCCGCCCCCCCCCATGGTGCCTGCTAGCCCAGCTAACCCCGAGTCAACTTTTATTCAGGGGACGAGATGAAACTTAAGCTTTCCCGATTGGAACATTCATACCATAAGAGGGCAGCTGCCCTGGTGACTGCTGGAACCACTCTTTGGGGGATCAGTATTGCCAACATCCTAGGGTTAGGAACTTCAGCACTAACCCTACAGGACAAAAATTATAATGCCCTTAGTATAGCTATTGTTTCAGACTTTAAAAAATTACAAACTGCTGTAGAACATCTTGAGAGCTCCCTGTCCTCCCTTGCCGAGGTCACCTTACAAAATAGGAGGGGTCTGGACCTCTTGCTTCTTCAGCAGGGAGGATTATGTGTTGCTCTAGGAGAACAGTGCTGCCTCTATGCTAATCATTCTGGTGTCATAAGGGACTCCTTGAGCTTAGTCTGCAAAAGAATCTTAGAGAAAGAATAGACCAGGGTAAAGAACCAAAACTTGGTTCACCAGAACCAGGTCTTGTGAGCACACTCCAAGATGGTCTAGCCATTGCCCCAGATTGCTTCACCCAGTGACCTCTTCCTTCTTCATATCCCACCAGCCTTGCCAAGGCCCCAGCTTGGACCCCCAGTTTGGACCTCAGAGTAGACCATCTTTGAAACAAAAAGGGGGAGATGTTGGAGTATGTTATTTTGCTTTGATGAACAGCTTTTTAGGACACAAGATGGCCCCCACACCCCAGCGAACCAACCACCCCTCCCTCACTGGGCTGATCATATGATTTACAGGAATACTAGTCCCGAGCAGTAAAATGAAACTAAACCGAAACCTAAGCTGTCTGCTCATGTATGACCTGATCATTGTACTCTCTCCTGAATGAATTAAAAACCCCATATAAGCTCGCTGTTTCTTCAATAAAGTAGATCTGTGGCTCTGAACCTGGTTGCTTGTGTCTGAATGCAGCTCCGCTGACACAGCCTCCTCACCAGCCCTGGGTCCAGGATCAGGCGGCGGGGGTGGTGACCATGAAAGCTGCCTGAACAGTTGGCCGCACATACTTACATAGTACTTAAATACACACAAGCAAAACACTTGTCCTTTCTTTTACTGAAATAAAAATACTGACCATAATCAACTCAGGGCAGAAAAGATTTATTCAATCTTCAGCTTACAGTTCATGACAAACGGGGGAGAAAGGCAGGAGCTCATGGCAGGAACTGAAGCACAGACAGTGGAGGAATGCTGCTTACTGGATTGCCCCCCTGGCCTGTGCTCAGCTCACTTTCTTATACAGCATAGGACCACCTTCCCAAGGATGGCGTAACTCACAGTAAATTGTGCCCTCCTAAATCATTCAACAATTAGGAAAATGATACATAGGCATGAACACAGGTCAACCCAATGGAGGAAATTACTTGCAGTCTCCTCCATCCAGATATGTGAAGTTGACACATAATGCTATCCAGCAAAAGTTATCCCTTGTTAACTTGATACATCACTATTAACCCACAGCCCTCACAATTCTAGTCCCCAATATATGACGATAATATTAATATTGCAATATAGAAGACAACTTTAAAATACCCACAGTATTTTGAATACATTAAACTCTTTAGAAGTTCAAAGTCTTTTTTAAAAGTTTGTTAGCTGTGGGCTCCTGTCAAATCCAAAAGATGTTACATACTGTCTTATTTCAAAAGGGAATAACTGATCACACAAGTAAAATCAAAGTCCAGTGATGTAGCTCAGTGTTAGACATCTGAGATTCACTCACAACTTTCTGGGCTCCAAAGGGCTTGTGAACCTCCAGTTCTCTGATTTTTTCATTCAGACCACACACAGTTTGTCTCACAGGCTCAGGCTGACTCTACTTCACATCTACTGTTGCCCTTGGTGATCATCCCATGGTCCTGATGTCTCCCATATGCTGTGATATCTACTGAAACTGAGACTGAATGTTTATCAATAGGTTCTCCTGGCTTCTCAGGGTGAAAATCCTCTGATTCTTTCCATGATTCCTTCAATCCTGGGGGTCTTCACTGCAACTGAGGCCATACCTTCACCAATGACCTTTCCTGGACTTTCATGGTACTAGGCCTCACATTCTCTCCATCAACTATTCATGCCTTCAAACCAATAACTTGAAAGAGACTATTACACATTACAAATCCTGGTTCCAGATTGAGATAGAGCTCCCCATGGACCAGTTTCTTTACATGGACCCAGAGGAAATACTTCTCAGAAGACTTCACCCCAATGATATTAGACTCTTGTTAATCACATATTTTTAGCCCCAGTTGACCATAAACAAATGATCCCAGTCAAAGCCCCAAAAGTTTCAAAAATCCTTAATTCAAAACATAATCTCCTTCAATCCCAGCACTCAGGAGGCAGAGACAGGCAGATCTCTGTGAGCTCAAGGCCAGCCTGGTCTACATAGTGAGTTCCAGGAGAGCTGGAGCTAAAGGGAGACCCTGTCTCAAAAAAGACCAACAAAAAACATATTGTACAAAGATCCCTGATAGAGTCAGTGCTTCCATATGAATCTTCACAAGCAAAGCCTCCATCATTTATACCTCTTTCAGCATCATTTTCCTATAGACAGCTCCCAGAGTTCCTAACACTTTTCCAGTTCAAAGTTCCAAAACTTCTATAATCTTCCCAAAGAGAAAGATTCTCTGGTACCACTCTCTGGTATGTCCTACTTTCTTTTTATTGCTGAGATAAAAATACTGACCAAAACCAACTTGTGGAGGAAAGGGTTTATTTCACCTTCAGCTTACAGTTTATCATGGAAGGAAAACCAAGGAAACATGCAGGGAACCTCTAGTCAACATGCAGAGAAAAAGAGACTACAAGGCTGAGTGTGGTGGTGCACACATTTAATCCCAGCACTTGGGAGGCAAAGGCAGGCAAATATCTAGTTCAAGTCAATGCTATTCTACAAAGTGAGTTCCAGGACAGCTGGGACTACAGGGAGATTCTGTCCCAAAAAACGCTGAAAAGAAAAAAAAAGAAGAAATTAAAATAAAAGACTACAGAATGCTCAGCCCTAAATTCAGTCTTAAATACAACACCTATATTACACCCTCTCTTCTCAAGGCTTGGGAACCATTGTGGAAGAGGAAGGAGAAAAATTTTAAGAGCCAGAGTTTGAGAATGAATATAGGAAAACAGTGTTTTCAGAACACAACAGAGAAACTGAACATATGTATGCACTTGTGAAAGCTTGCACAGATCTATGAAATTCCACCACAGACAGAAACCCAATATGGAGTGGGGAAGGTGTCAAGCAGCCACAGAATTAACTCCAGAATTGTTTGCAATTGATAGCTGCTGGGAGAAAAAAAGTCAGTTTTCTTTAAGGATGTGATGACAGGTAGGTTTATCAGGCTTCAGGGGATGAACCCAAACAAAAGCATTTGGGGAGCACAAATTAGACTCGATATGCTATTACAAACTCAATAATAATAGAAACCAGGGAGTGAGATGATATTAGGTTTGGGGTAGAGGTGAAAGAGGGGGTCCAAATATACTCAAATTTGTTGTATAACATTCTCAAAGAATAAAATATTTTTAAGAAATCACTGCTGGTGACATCATCATCCATGATTTTAAGTTATGTTACAGGGATATAGTAATAAAGGTAGAATTGTATCAGCATAAAAACAGCCACATTTATCAATGGATTAAAAATTGTGAACCCAGATATAAGCCCACAATCTTACAGACACCTGCTTTTTTCAAATTTTTGTTTGATTTTTGTTTGTTTATTTTATTTATTTTTCATGCGCATTGCCTGCATGTAGGTAAATGCACCATGTCGTGCAATGCCTGCAGAGGACAGAAGAGGCTGTCAGATCCCCTAGAATTGGAGTTACAGACAGTTATTAGCTGCTATGTGGGTGCTGGTATTTGAACCTAGGTCTTCCGCAAGAACAACGAGTGTTAATTGCTGAGCCATCTCTCCAGCCCCTGTTTGTTTATTTTTTGACACATAGTTTTTGTTGATAAAGAGACCACCAGAACACACTGGAGAAAATTCAGATCCTCAACAAACGTTACTGAAAAAAACTGAATAGCTTCATGTAGAAGAATGAAACTGAATCCTCATCTCTCAACTTGCACAGGACTCAAATCCAAAAGGATCAGAAACCTCTATATAAATCCAGATACCCGAACCTCTTATGGAATGAAGTAGGAAATACACATTTGAGCTTATTTCACAGGAAAGGACTTTCTGAATAGGCCACCTATAGCACAGGCATTAAGACTAAATATGTACATATGGGACCCGATTAAATGAAAAGTTTATGTACAGAAATGTATACTACTATTTGAGTGAAAATGCAGCTTACAGACTTGGAAAACTATACCAAATATACCTCTGAAAGATTAGTATCTAATGTTAAGGGAAGTAATGTAGCACACAAAGGGCAAATGACAAATAATAGAGGAAGGAATATTTAGCGCTGTTGGGATTGGAAGGGCAGGGTGGAGGGCTAACTATCATTAAACACTTTCAAAAGAGCTATATGTAAACCTAGGACTGTAGAAGCTTTCTAAGCTTTTTACATGTGTATATATAAAGAGTTTCAATGGATTTACCCTATAATGGGGTCAATTCCTCTCACAGTCATCATAGGCTGTCAAATAAAAAGCTGGACTTCCTCTTTTCAAGTTGTTTGTCACTGTGGTTCCATAGACTTCCAAACATTACAAGAAGCTGCCATAGCTCTTAGTTACCCTCCAGAACATTATGAGTCCCTTTTACCAAAGGCATTACACACTTGAATCAAGGACACAGAGAAATAAAACTGTACCAACATGAAATTTTCATCCCTACTGGATAGCTTTAGTAAGTCTGGAAGGTGCTACACATCCTACCTGGGGAGGAGTCATTAATAGACTTACCCCACTGGGATGTATATTAGCAAGTGACCTGGTAAGACATTCCCACTGGGTGCAATAATGGTATGAATTTTTTTTTTGTATTTTTGAGACAGGGTCTCCCTGTAGCCCCAGCTGTCCTGGAACTCACTATGCAGACCAGGCTGTCCTTGAACTTACAGAGATCTGCCGGCCTCTGCCTCCCGCGTGCTGGGATTAAAGATGTGTGCCACCATGCCTGGCCAGTGGTATGAATTTTATGAGAGTAACTAACCACTTTCTGATTAAATTTAATACTGACTCCACAAGACCGAATTTATTACAAATAACCATGACTAAGTCATAAGCCCTAGGATAGAGTGTGGTACTATTATTCTTCTAGTGGAAAGAGTATTGTAGATTAGTGCATATCTAGACCATCATGAAAAAGCCTTTTTTGGCAGTAGGTGGTGATTAACACAAAAATCCACAACTGGACAATGGGTAGAGAATAAGAGACTGTGGAATGCTCAGCCCCAAATGGGGCATCTATAGAACAACCCCTACTCCGAATGCTCACGAATCATCAAGTAAGGGGAGATGAAAATAGTTTAAGAGACAGAGGGAGTTGATGACTACAGAAAAATAATGTTTCCCAGACAGAACAGTAAAGTTGTGCATGAAAACTCACACAAGCTGTAACTGAGTGTACAAGACCTGCACAAGATCAAGTCAGTCAAAATTTCAGTATGGATGGGGCAGGTATTTATGAAATCCAACTCATAGCCGAATAGCTATTGGAAATTTGTGGCTTCTGAGAGGATAGTGGATTTATTCAGGGATACAGTCCATGGGAAGCTAATCATGCTCTAGTACATGGTCCTACACCCGTACACATACTGGCACCACCAAATGGATTCAATGTTCTTTTAAACAGAACATAAGGAACAAGGATGTAAGAGTTATGGGGATGTAGTGAAGGAACTGTAGGGGAAGGAATGAAGGACATATTTGTTTTAAAAATAAATTATATGTATTTTAGAAATTCTTAATAAATAAAAATAGAAATAAATAATTATGAAAAGTTTGGAGGGAGATATGATAAGAGGAAATACTGGAGGTAGTTGAATTGAGTTGTGAGTTCTGGATATAATCAAGATACATACTTGAAAGAAATTGTCTCTGCTCCTCCCAGAAACATTCAGTCACTCAGCAGTGATCAATTGCCAACAATTCCTTGGCTAAGTTTGGGGCCTCTTGTCCATTTCCACAGTTCCATCCTGTGTTTTGTCTGATTAAGCTTATATGGGTCTTGTGCATGCTGTCATGATTGCTGTAAGTTCATATTTCAAGAAGCCTGGACAACTCTGTTTCTTAATAGTCATGCACCACCCCTGAATTTTATTCTGAGTCCTGGGTGGGTGACATTTAATATAGAAGTTCTATCCAGGGGCACACACTCTTCAGTCTTTATTCTATACACTTTGGTCAGTTGTGGCCTGTATTTATCTCAATCTGTCACATGTGGAAGCATCACTGGTGAGAATTGAAAGATGCATTAGCATTCTCTCTACCTCCTCTTCTATTCTGTTCTATGAGCCTTAGGTGTGGAGGTTCCTCTGTAGATGTGTCACTTAAGGTTGGGTGTCTTGGAGACACTTACTTTGAACACACACAGCATTTTAAAAAAAATGCGTAAATGAAGTGACCATAGACCACTTGTTACAGTTATTTTAATTTCTCATTTATTTATTATTTTGTGTGTTTTTTTCTGCATGTGAGCAAGTGAAATACTTCTCTGCAATGTCTGCAGAGGCAAGAAATTCGCAGGAGATTTCCTGCAACTAGAGTTACAGACAGTTATTAGCTGTTATTTGAATGTTGGGAACCAAGCATGGGTCCTCTACAAAGGCAGCCAGTGCCGTTAACCACTAGACCTTTTCACTTACTTTAAATGGCACAAAATGGCATATGAAAACACTTACACCAGCACTTGGGCTGTAGAGCCAGATGAATCTCTGTAAGATAGAGGCCATCCTGATATACATAGTAAGTTCTATGCCAACTGGGTATATGGGAGAAGAGGGCCTTTCTCCAAAATAAGCATACTAAATCTTCACTTTACTATCTTAATCTAATTAAGAATACATCAAATCAAAACAGTCTCCCTAACATATTGGAATTTTAAATGTAGTTTTGGGTTTCTCTTTCTTCTAGGCATTATCATAAATAGGCCACAGCAATATTTTTTGTGTAATATAATTTTACTATGCTTCCAGGTTGTCCAACGACCCCCAGCTAAAGAAGAGTCAAGACAAAGGTCTTGATTGTATTATAAAAAGTTTAATTTTTAGCAGTCAGGTGAGCAATCACAGAATGGCTTTTTGTTGTGAGGTACACAGATCTTATATAGGAATCAGATTTGGGGTAACCAAGGAATCACCAAGGAATCACCATGGATATTTTACTAACAGAAAGTAACTACAGATGCACCAGGTTGCTGCATTACCTCACTAACTCTGGTGCCCGAAGACTGAACCAAAACTAACTTTCTAGAAGACCTGATTTATCATGGAGGCACAGCCTATCAGCTCAAACTGCTGAAGCAGAGAGCTCAGAAGCTCTTAAAGTGGCTCTCTACTTTTTTCCTATGCTTATGTCAAGCATGGCTTCTAAGAGTTCCCCATTTCTTTTTATATTTTTTAAAGATGAAGTACATGCCAAGACTAGGATGGAAAGACTGTGCCTGTCTTAGGTTGTCCTGTACCAGAGTGAAAGCCATTGTGGGCGCCGGCGACCCACTTTACTCTGAGAAGATCTTACCCGTCACTGGCTAACCAGCCTCCGTAAAGCTCCCATCAATTGGCCACAGACTTGGGGAAGAAACGGGACATAATTCTTTTGCAAAGTACAGTTGCAAACTCGTGCCACTGAAAGTAGGAAGGTTCAGGTCTGAACTTGTAGGTCTATTTGTAAGTCTATTAAGATTTAGGTCTCTATAGGATTAGGCTGCACAAGCCTAAGTCCCTCCTCCAAACGTAAAATAAAAGGACACAAAAGTGGAGTTGGGAAAAAGAATGAAACCAACAACCCAAGGGCACAGAGGGAGTACATAAGGGAAGGTGAAACACGCAAATGATCATAACAATAGTGCACAAATCATGGGGAACAGTCAATCAATCAAGTAGGGTAGTGATACATCGTAGGTAAAGGCCATAGCAGGAGAACGGTGGGCACCAGGCGGTGGACAAAGTCCAGGTGAAGAAGAAGAGCAGGATGGCGACGTCAGTCTGTGCAACGCGATGTCACAGGCGTCGTAGAATCCGGAGATTCCGCATACCAAACGAGGCATTCAGGCAACCAACGAGCACAGTCAGCATCCTGTGGAAAAACAGAAATGTGCCCTCTCCCCCAAATGAGGACTGGATCTGTCCCATGCCAGAGTCCTGTGCAAAGATCCTTTCATTTTACTTTGGCATAATCTGTGGAAGAAGAAGGATGCCACAATCTATCAGCCATAGAGCAAACTTGTGCATCCAGAGTTAAGAAATTCAAAACAAAGAGAGCATGATTCAATAAATTTTGTGGAGAATGGGTATACAGTTGACCATGTTTAATCTTTTTCAATTGTAATTTAAGAGTGTCATGAGCATGCTCAATAATACCTTGACCTTGAGGATTATAAGGAATTTTTGTTTTATGCTGCATAGCAAATTACACACAAAAGTCATGAAATAAGTGAGAAGTATACCCAGAACCATTATCAGTTTTTTAAAATCTTAGGAGTGCCAAGTGCTGAAAAGGAACGAATGCAGTGAGTGATGACATGTTTAGTACTTTTACCAATAAGAGCAGAAGCAAATAGAAAACCAGGAAATGTATCTATAGTAACATGAACATATTGTGACCATGCAAATTTGGGAATGTGAGTAACATCCATCTGCCATAATTGATTAGGGACAAGTCCACGAGGGTTAATCCCCACATGTGGTACTTGAGACAGTGGGACATTGAGGACAGTGGCAAACGATATCCCGACCAGCTTTTCTAGAGATACCAAATTGCAGCCACAAACCACTACCATTTTGATGATGTTTAGTATGAGCTTGTTGAGCAAGCTCAACATCAGAGAAAGCTACAATCTTTGTATGAAGATCAGCCAAATTATTTCCTTGAGCAAGAGGTCCAGGTAGGATAAAATGTGGTCTTATATGAGCCACAAAGAATTTTTTTGTCCTGGCAATAATGGAAGACTGTATTTGAGAAAACAGTTTATGTACGATATTATTAGAAGTTTTTATACTAGGAACAGTTTCTAATACACATAAAGCAGAAAATACATAAAAACTATCAGTGTAAAGATTAAATTTTTGATTGGGAAATCTTTGAAAAACTAAAACAACAGCATGAAGTTTGGCAACTTGTGCTGAAGACTGGGAAGTATGAAGAACTACAGTTTTTCCATCAGCAACATAGGAGGCACTTCCTTTGGAAGAGCCATCTGTGAAAATTAACAAAGCATTTGGCAAAGGAACAGAGTTTGTAACCTTAGGGTATATAATATCAGTAGTTTGAAGAAACTGTAGAAGCTTATGCTTAGGATAATGAGTATCAATAGAACCCGAATAATTAGCAAGGGCAAAGCCCCATGCATCAGAAGTTTGAATCAACCAATCAACTAGAGATTTACTAAAAGGAACTATTATTGTAGCAGTTTTTTTCCCAAAATATTTAATAGATTTGGACCTGATGAGCTGTATCAAAGTAGATACAGCTTCAAAATAGGGAAGTAAGACTTTAGCAGGTGGGACAGGCAAATGGATCCATAACAATGGACCATCCTCCTACAAAACAGCAGTTGGAGTATGCTTAATAGCAAAGACATAAGCCTCCCAAGGCTCGTTATAATTTATATAACATAGCTGTTGTTCTGTGATGGCAGATTTAACTTTTACCAATGAGTCACGTGCTTCTGGAGTAAGTTTCCTTAAAGAAGTAGGATCAGGATCCCCTACTAAAACTTGAAATAAAGGGCATAAATCATGGGTTGTGAGTTTTAGATACGGACGTAACAAATTAATGTCTCCCAATAATTTTTGGAAAATTGTTAAGGGTTTTTAAATTGTTTTTTCTCATTTGAACCTACGAGTAAAAGGAAATAAGAGACAAAACTTAACAAAGATTACTAATAAAGGTATACAGAGGAAACAAAAAACAAGACGGTTAGAGTTGTAAAATCTGGCATCTAATCTTATGTCCTTAAAGCTTCGAAAAAGGCAGGGAAAAGCATTAATGACCTGTAAGTAAACAGGTTTCCGAAGCAACCATCAACAGCTGAGTTTGGACGTAGAACCATCCCCTGTATGCAAGAAATAGGTAGTCGATCCAGAAGCAGGTAGAAACAAATTATGTAACTAAGGTAGCATGAAACAAAGTGTAAAAAGTCAGAGCAGACACCTATAGAAACTTAAACTTTAAAAGACAAAGTGAAAAGAGCTTTGCTTAGTCCATTGTAAGAGAAATGACTTAATTATAATGTGAATGATAGCAACTGGTACCAGTACATCTAATTAAAGGATTTAAATTGAGAAGTGTGCACAGTATTTAATGGATCCAAACAGTAAGACATACAAGACACATAAAACAGACAAAAAACATATTTTAAGCAACACTGCACAAGTTGGTGGATGTATTTTGAACTTAAAACATAAGCATGTGAACAGAGAATAAACATTCAAGGACATTGGAAAGAAAACTTGACAAAAAAAAAAAAAAACAAAAAACTGAAAGCGAGTATCCAAGGAAAAGGAAATGAGATCAATGATGTTAAACTTATAGAAATTTTAAGGGATACACAATAATCTGTAATTTAGAAGAATTTTGTTATAAAAACACAATTAGTAGCAAATATTAGGGTGGAGATTGGCTTATCTTTCTATATCCTGAAAGAAATTTGTCCTGCAGATCTTGTGTCATCTTATCTAGGCCAATATTTACCTTTGTTATAGTGAGGTCACATTGAAGGGCCTTTTCCCTCTCTGAAGTTAGAATTGCTGTGAGGGCAACTGTTGTGAACGTGACCATTTTGTCCACAATTATAGCATTTTTTCCCTCGCTGTTGAAATACAATATCTTGTACAGATTTGCCCTGCAAATCAGCAGCTATAACTATTCCCTGTATATATGAAGGCCCAATATCAGAACAAAGTCTAATATAATCAGACACATTGCCTTTCTTTTTATGCAGCCTAAGTGCAGCTTGACATACAGAGTTAGCATTTTCATAAGCCAAATGTTTTATTATGAATGATCTTACATTGCTGTCTCTGATAAGCCTTTCTGCAGCCTGTGAAAGTCTAGACAAAATCTTGATAGAGCTCCTCTGGACCTTGTCTAATCTTAGCCAAGCCCTCAGTCTGCTGGCCAGACATTGGCAGTTTGTTCCAGGCCTTTTTCACTGCAGCACCAGTTTGGGCATAGACAGCAATAGGGAAGTTTATTTGTTGGTCCTTCTCCCTATATTGGCCTTCACCTGCAAGCATTTTAAAAGTAATAGGGATATTTTGAGCTCTATTAAGGTCAGCAGTAACCTGACAGAATTCTCCAAATTCTGATTTTCATAAAAGAAAATCTCCTCCTGACAGACAGGCTCTGGCTATTTGCTTCCAATCATTAGGAGCCAAAGCTTCAGTAGTCATAGAATCTAACACAGCCTGAGTAAAAGGAGCTGTAGGCCCATACTGTGCACAAGCAGATTTTAACTCTCTTAATTGTTTAAATGGAAAAGGAATATGCATCCTAACTCTGTTTCCCTGTCCATTATCTTCTTCCATAACTGGAAGGCTGAATCCAGATATATCATCTCCCTCTGCAGCTGCTTGTTGCACAACCCTTTGTAATGGTGACAGAAAAGACTTAGAACAAGAAGGAGCAGAGGAATTGTTTACCGTGGCAGTTATAGGTTTATCTCCTATCTCTGGGGGATCTAGTCCTACAAGAATAAGAACAGAAGGAGTAGAGGAGCCTTGGAAAGGTATTTCCTGCTCATCCACGGACTGGGCTATTGAAGGAAATCTAATGACCTCAGCATAATTGTCTTGGAAATCGTTAAAAAAATATATCATCTAATTTACAGTCTGGGGGAGCAGAAGGTTGGCCAACATAAGTGAATCCACACTCATCAAGCAACTTGTCTAAAGAATCTTGAATCAAGATCCAGAGGGGGAGGAGATTGGACAACTCCTCTGAGAGATCTAGAAACAGGTAGGCAAGGATGACACAAACATACATAATAGGTTGCTATGGTAACATAAAACATCCCTGGAACAACAAGGTGAGAACGAGTATCCATGGAAACACAACCAAACTCAACATCTCACCTTTTTTCTGAAGTATATGCTTTAGCCGTCCCATTCCTGGGAATAAAGAAAGATATCAACCTAGGAAGAAGAAATATCCTACAACAGTTAATTGAAAATTGTTAGCAAAGGTGGAGGTGTCTTCTTGTTTATCCTCCAAGGTCTGAAGACAGACAGTCCTGTTAAGCAAAAGAGGTATGCATTTATCAAGCAGGGGTCCAAGGCAACAATCAATAACAAGAGAGAGATAGGACTCTCCCCTGTTCCAGAAGACTGCTGAGTCCATGGCACAATAGCCTCAAGACAGGGCACAGCCTCATCACACTGGGCCACAGCTTCAAGCAACTAAGCCCTGATCCCAAAGACTACCCACCAAAAAACCCCAGACAGCCTCACCTATATATTTAGATTCTGTCAAAATTATAGAATGTATCAACTTGTGCAAACAAGAACAGAAAAGAATCTTAGCATGAACTCTCAAGATTTAGAAACACAGCAAAAACAGAAAGTTGTATAAAAGTGCAAATAGGAACACAAAGGTTTTTACTGTTCAGTAGGATAGTAAAACATCTTAAAAAGAAATGTTAAGAAAACTTATGTAAAATGAAATCTACCAACCTACTATTAGAAAGCCTGGCACAGGCTCCATCGTAGACCTACCTGGCACCTGGCAACCCACCCCAAACCTCTCTGGCGGCACGCAAGTGAATCACTCTGGGCTGCAGCTTTAAGCAGCTACGTGCCATCCAAGAAAGACCTAGGGGAAATGCAGGCAACCAGAACTACAATAATATTGAGCAGCAGCGCCAAGTATAGTCAAGGGCAACATAAATACACACAATAGGTTGTCAAGGTAACATAAAACAAATCCATAGAACAACGAGGTGAAAACAAGTAGACATGGATACACAAACAAACTTGACACTTGAAATGGAACAAGCAAGTCAAAGAAAATTTGTAACTGATGCCTAATTTTTAATTAAAAAGTGTGCACAAGCTAATTGACGTCTTTTAAAATTAATGGATCCAAGATAGAAATTTAAAGTACTCCAAAAAACTCACCACAAGTAACTTCTGCCACAAGCCACTCGTTCAGAGCTCTCAGGATGCCATCTCTCATACCTGAGCCACCGACATGTGCCATCAGGAAGGAGCACACAAGAAAGTTGCAACATTGCCATTTTCCAAAGACAAAGCCTAACCAGGCCCAAAACACAAATGAGGGAAATTGGTACCAACAAGCCAAATTGAAACAAAACATGTCGGGAATGGCACCCAACGCAGATCTGCAAAAATCACAGTGTCGACACCACATGGGCACGCCAATTTTGTCCCAAAGCATCGCTGTGGATGGCCCTGGTCAGTGTCTTGAACAGCCCTCATACTGTTCTCCACATTCTTGGATCAACCTGCAGTGGAATTTGAATCTTCCAATCCTGCTCTTGCAGGGCCAAGCATGATTGATCTGGATCTGGGTCAACCTTTAAGGGACCCAAGGAGACTGACCCCCAAGGTGGAAGCCTTTGTAGTCAGATAAAATCCTGTATGCCAAGGCACTAAAACATGCAGGCTGCTCTCAGATCCTTTCACAGGGTCAGAGGGTCAGTCTGAACCCCAAAAATTCTTGAGAACAGAGTTTTCTTGTGAGAATTAGCATGAGTCTGAAGAGAAAGGACCAGTTTCTGTCCAGAGTCAGCTTCTCACACTTACATCCTATCTACAAGTTACTTTAAGAAGGCAAACAGAAACAAAAAAGCAGTTCAAAACAGTTTAAAGCTTTTAAGAAACAAGCAAGAAGTAGCAGGCAAAAAACATTTTAGACAGCAAAGTAAAGAGAGAGCACACCATGTGATCTTTCCCTGTTTTCTTTTTCATCATTGTGCTCAGTCAGTCTTAAAGTATGGCCATTAATTCTGATTTTCTGTGAAAGAATTTAAAGTTAGCTGTCTGAGCCATCAATCTTACCGAACTCTGAGAGCCTGGAACCGAGTAAGGAGGAGGAGGAAACTCTGAATAAACTCTGCAAACTTGCTCTAAGACTTTACACCTCAACTCCTCACAAATTTTATAAAGATTAATCACCCTCCTAGATGTATGAAAAAGCTGGCTTGGAAACAATCTCCTTGGACTGTATTCAGCAAACGCTCTAACAAGTGTCCAAATAGCCCAGGAGTCAAAGGAAACTGGTTCTCCTGTCTGAAATGCCTTTTACACTTTCATTCTGACTCTGTCCCATACTTTAAAATCTAAAAATCTCATATCAGGAAACCATGAAGCAAATTTTGAAACTTGCAACCTATAACTATAAAACATATACTGAAGTAAAGAAGGGCAAAGGACATACTTACCTAACAAAATCATACTTACTCAAAAAACAATTTTCTCCCCAAAAAATCTGTCTTGGAAGCCTGGTGCCAGGGGTCTTCATGCCCCATATTGGGCGCCAATTGTTGAACACCCCCCAAGCCCACCAGGCTTGGGTCTTCTACAAAAAAAGAGTCAAGACAAAGGTCTTGATTTTATTATAAAAAGTTTAATTCTTAGTAGTCGGGTGAGCAATCACAGAATGTCTTTTTGTTGTGAGGTACACAGATCTTATATAGGAATCAGATTTGGGGTAACCAAGGAATCACCAAGGAATCACCATGGATATTTTACTAACAGAAAGTAACTACGGATGCAGCAGGTTGCTGCATTACCTCACCAACTCCAGTGCCCGAAGACCGAACCGAAACTAACTTTCTAGAAGACCTGATTGATCATGGAGGCACAGCCTATCAGCTCAAAACGCTGAAGCAGAGAGCTCAGAAGCTCTTAAAGTGTCACTCTTCTTTTTTCCTATGCTTATGTCAAGCATGGCTCCCGACACCAGGTGAAGAAGGAAGAGAAAGAATTATATGGGATACATGAGTATATCACATCAATAGGATAAATAAGTATAACTGGTTGACAGCCATTCCATTTCTCTAATTTAGCTTTATTTCTGTCATAATCTCTAATTTTAAAAAGTATGATTAATTTTTCACATGTTTTTAAAATTTTCTACATCTTCCTGAGTATTTTTATAGGAAAGGAAATTTTTACTATTATAAAATTTCAAAAGTACTTTTATATCATAAAATAAAAGCTTCTACCTTCTCCTTTGATGATGTTTTCTTTCCTTTAAATTTTTTATTGAGCTTTTGTACATCTCTTACCACAGTTCTTAATCAAATTTAGACCCCTCCTCCATCCATACCTCCCCCCACTTGATCTTATGTATTCTGCCATAAATGTCAAGTCTTATTCAGTCAAGCATTTACACCCAGATGTTCTTTGGTGCAAATTCATCTGCTGGATTCTAGTCAGCCTATTTAGAGATTATAAGTAAGGTCTACTCTCCTTAACCCTGTAGTAATCAGTCCCCAAGACTTCACAGACTAGGGACTGGCCCACTATCCATTTCCCTCACTACAATATGGGTGCTTGCCTGATTGAGTTGGAATGGATCTGTGCTCAATGCCGCCATTGCCACAGGTTCACATGTGCAAGCTTCCAGTGTCCTCAAATCCTCTGCTTCCCTATGAGTGTGAAGCATTGATGGCTTTTATAACCTTTCTGCCCCCTCTTCCACAATGGTTGCTGAGCAATGGGTGTGTGAGTTTTGATATAAGAGCCCTATTCAAGGACACACACTCTGCAGTCTCTTCTCTAAAATTCAGTTGTGACCTTCTGTGTGCATTGTATTTTGTTGTATAAGAAAGTTCCGCTGGTGAGAGTAGAGGGATGTGCCAGTATTCTCTGCACACCCTGTTCCACTATGTTCCTAAAGTTTCACATGCAGAGCTTTCAATGTAGATATATCACCTAGGACTGGGTATCTCTCAAACACATATTTTCTGTATGTGACCAGTTGTGAAATACTACATTAGCCTCCATATGTTGTAAAAAGAAGCTTCTTTGATGAGTGATGTACTGTATACTTATCTGTAAATATAAGGATCTATATTTAGCAATTGATAAGAAATTCCATTTGTCTAGAGATATCCATATAGGGTTTTCTCTAGGATCTGTGACCTCTGCAGTCATGTATATTTGGCTATAATTACATTGCCATCCATGAGTTCACTCTCATTGGGAGGGCTTTAAGTCCAATTAGATAGCTCTTGATCATCCCCAGATAGCAATGCCACTACTGCATCAATAGAGGTTATGTTTATTTCACTTTAGGTCTCAGTTGGACCCTTGATTGATTTTCTCTCTCAGCAGCTTGAATAATATCCTCTAGAAATATTAGATCTAGTCTTCAGGGGAAAGATTTCAATGTCATTTCCTGTTCCTTTGCTCCAAGATTTGTATCCAAATTATAACATGTCTTCAGAAGTAGTAGCTTGCCTTCAAGTTTTGGGGAGATAACCAAGGCCTCTAGCAATAGCCTCTGTCATTTTTGGAGTCTCTTAGACTACTCTGATCAACCAAACAGAGGGAGGTCTCTCCTGTCTGGCACTGTGCTCCCTTCCATACAGAACCCATGTATACTCATGAATTAATGTTCAAATACTATATGCATATTTCTCAGCAGTTTCTCAAGCCAACACAATTAAAGACTCAAACATGAGTACATGCAATTTCAGTCACCTGACATTTCAAAAGGTGAAAAAACACACAATGGAGGAAAGCCAACATCTTCAATAAATGGTGCTAGAAAATTTGAATCTTCACTTAATATAAGAATAACATTGGACCCTTATCTTTAACTGTGTACAAAAGTCAAAACCAAATATATCAAGACTTCAGTGTAAAGCCTGAAACTCTGAAATAGCTAGAAGAAAAAGTAGGCCATACACAACAAGATATAGATGTAGGAAAAGACTTTCTAAATCAGACATCAGCTGCTCAGGCCTTGAGGCCAACAAATAATAAGTGGCTTTCATTAATCTACAAAGTTTCTATATAGCAAAAAAAAACCATCAAGGAAGTGAAGGGGAAGCCCACTGAGTGCCAGAAAATCTTCATATGTCACACATCTGACAGAGGACTGATACCAAAAATATACAAAGAACTCACAAAACAAACAAGAAAATAACTCACCCAATAAAAAGATGGGCTATGGATCTGAACAAAGTTCTCAAACAAAGAAATAAGAAAAAGGCTAAGAAACACATTAAAAAGTGCTCAAAATCCTTAGTCATTAGAGAAAAGCAGACAAAAACTATAGCAGGAGGCCTCCAAAGATGGCACAGACCCAGAGCCCTGGGATTCAGCGAGAATTCACTTCACTTCTTGGTCCAAAAATAGCAGGCGTCAAAAGGAGACCGCACCTCTGTACCCTGCTCGCGAGCCCAGTGACTGCTGACAGACTGCGTGGCATGGACCAATCAGAAAACAATACGCTGACTAAAGGGACTTGGGGGTGGAGAAAAGGGAAAAATAAGGCCTGCCCCCTCCTGCATTAAATGAGCATGCAGCACCTCGCCTAGTGCTTGCTTCTACCCAACTCCCAGTACCTGTGTGTTGACTTTGTACCTCTTGTCCCCCTAATCATCAGGGGACCCAATCTAGGTCAGGGTCTTCACAACTGGCCTGAGGAGAACCCACAACACCTGATGCCCAAACAGGGACATCTGCCCATGCTGTTGGCGACACCCAGAACCACGGTTCATTCTGTAAGTAGGCCCCTGGATTTGTCTGTTTCTTTGGCTGCTCAAGGGTGAGTGAGTAGCCCCTTCCTCTGTCCCCTCCACCCTGTCTATAGTCTTTATTGTTGGACTAGTTTGTTAGATCAAGGAGGCACACTCCACCATGTGGTCCCAAAGCACACTTCGGCACCACCCCCTCTCAGTTTGTCCCGGTGAGTTCACATTAAGGGCTGATCCACCCTGAACTCAGAGACCAGGCCTCAGGTCACTCTGATGCTTGTCCCAGAGACACCATGTGAGCATACGGCGGGAGGTGTCATGGCCTCCAGAAGTCCCTCACTGAGTGCAAGACATTTGGGTCCGATACACCTTTACATGTCGGGACGGCTTACATCTGAGTGGCTCACAGTGCTTCTTTGTTTCCTTCATGCCCTCTTGGTAGTCAACCTCATCTTCTACTTTTGTGGGGAATTCCCCTTCTCAAGACCCTCCCACAATGGGAAATTTACCACCACAATGCAGGGAACCACCAACGGCAGCACTCTAGGTGCTCCTTAAAACCAGAGGGTTGAAATTAAAACCAAAAGATATCGAACACTTTTGGGAAGAAGCCACTAATTTAGCTCCATGGGTCTCCCCTGAAAACATGTGGGACACAGGGATGCGGGTCCTCTTCCTGGCCCAAAAAAGGGAGGTCGAGTCAGTGATCACTCCCCCTTCATCGTTCATACCGATCCTCCTAGCCATCACTGCTAGCCTTAAATCCTCCTCTCCTGAGGACGTCATCTCGGCCCACAACAAACACTGCTGGGAGCAATCTAGTGTAGATCTGGCTATTGCCTCGACCCTCGACCTCGCAGACCCAGAGGTGGATGCAGCTTCTGGGCCCACTTCCAATAAGGAAGGAGCTCCTTTGCCTACAACACAGGATACTCTTCTAGAGCTACCATGCCCAGAAATTCTCCTGCCCCAACACCCATGGAAGGAGTTACTCTCTCCCCACAAATAACCATCCCACCTCTTCCCCTTCTAACGTGCCCCACCCTCCTAGACTGCCCGTCTTAAACCCTCACTTGCCTTTGTCCACATTTCCAGTTAACATCGGCCCTGATGCAGCTCAGTGTACATGGCTGCTCACCCCACTCGCTGACCTTGTTCTTATCCACAAGGAAGCTGAGCAATTGGGCCCTGACTCCCCATATTTCAAACAGGTTCTTCACCAGTGGTCCTTACGCTTACAAAACCACTATGACTTGTATAAGTTACTAAAGGCAGTCTTAGAACCCTCAGTCTTTCTAAACTGGTACGAAGCCTATGACGATCAGGCTGAAAACCAGGCATGCCTAAATCTCCAATATGGCCTCAACATTACATTGGACATCCTCATGGGATGCGGACAAAATACTGACCCCATCTCTCAGTCTACTACTGGCCTCCATGCCTATTTCCAACAAGTTTCTGATTTGACCTTTAAGGCCCTTAAATGTTGCTCCCGCCATGACTCACAAGTCTTTTTCTGTAATTTGATTCAACAGTCAGGGGAGTCCTTCACAGACTTCCTTACCCATGTCACCGAGGCAGTAGAGTGGAGGGTGGTGTCTGGACCCACCCGAGAGGTGTTTATCAAACAGTTAACTTGGGAAGGCCTAAACACCCCTACTCATAATGCTATTGCGTCTTTCCGCAATGATAACATTCACCAATGGGTACTCACTATCAGAGACTTAGACCCCAGAGCTGGCTGTATTGAGCCTTTGACCAATTCCTTGGAGGCTCTTGTTGCAAGGAAAACCTGCCCACTTTTGTGCACAGGAAGAATTCTGGAGCTGTGGGGAGCTTGGCCACTTTCATAGCCACTGCCCAAGATGTACAGCCTGCCCCAAGACTCACTGTCCCAAGTGCAAAAAAGGGTTCCATTGAGCTAAAGACTGTAGGTCACAGCCTCAACCAGACTCTGTTCCTTTAAACTCCACCTGGGGTACCCCTCAGCCCTGCCCACAAGAGGGGAAAGGAGACAGATATTATTGACTCTCCCAATCCTCAACCACTCCCCAAATAACCCTGTTCCTAGATGGAACTTCCCTAAAGGGCCTAGTAGACAGAGGGGCTGATGCCACCATTATATCAGGAACAGAATCCCTTAAATTCCCTCATTGGAAATACTGGCCAGGCCCACCAATAAAAGGAGTTGGCGGTACACAAGGTACCAAGCTGGTCACATGTCGAGTATATAGGAAGGACTAGGATGGGAAACAGGGCACAGTTGCCTGCATAGTAGCAGACGTTCCCCATAACTTATGGGGCCGAGACATCCTAGAGGACATGGGCGCAGTCCTTACCACAGATGACCATGCCTTTTATGATGATATCATGCTCCAAGATAACTTGGCACTATCAGGGAAAGGACAACACCTTGCTGAGCACCCCCAATCCTAACTGTCACTGCCCGCCTGGGATCAACTCCAAAATTGGCCTCCGAGCCAATCTCCATCACCTGGCTCTCTAATGATGCCAGTTGGGTGGACCAGTGGCCTATAATAGAACCTAAATTATCTGCCCTCAAAAATTTGGTAGCTGAACAATTGAGGCTTGGCCACATTGAGCCCTCGGTCAGTAAACTTAATACCCCGATATTTGTTATTAAAAAAAAATGGAGAAATACAGACTCCTCCAAGATCTTAGTGCAGTCAATGCCAAGATGGAAAAGATGGGCTCGCTACAAGCAGGCTTACCACACCCTAAAGCTATCCCCCATCCCATCATAATGTAGTACTTGATATCCAGGATTGTTTCTTTCAAATCCCCCTAGCATAAAAAGATAGACCTCACTTTGCCTTCACAGTATGGGGGCCCAACTTTCAAAGAACAACCAAGAGATACCAAAGGAAGCTACTACCACAGGGTATGAAAAATAGCCCTGCAATCTGTCAATTATGTGTTAATAAGGCCTTAACCAACATCCCCAAGGACCTAATTGCCATCCGCTATATGGACGACATACTGCTACCACACAAATCTCAATACTTTACAGGCTGCAATACCCAATCTGTGTGCCGATTTAGAATGTCTAGGTCTCCACATTGTATGAGACAAGTTACAATACATCCAACCTTTCACAGTCCTTGGCTACCATATAGATACTGTAATTAAACCACTTAACACTTCCTTCTTGCAAAAAACTGTATAAACCTTAACTGAGCTCCAAGAAATCTGTGGGACTATAAACTGGCTCAAACAGTTTATACCAGTCCCTGACTTGGAATTCCAGGCCTTCTTCTCCCTGCTGGAAGGCCATAATTCACCAACTTCAAGGATCCCTCTCACTCAGTCAGCTTAAAGATCTTCTTAATACATAGATCATATACTCTGGTCTGCATCACTCCGATGTTATGACCCAGCAAAACCATTACTGGCCTTGATCCTCTGGACTAAAAATGGTGTCTTGGGGGAGCTATGGCAGCAACACCCCCTGGCGTGGATCCACCTGGCTACCTCAGACCTAACTAGGCTTAGATCTAACTATGATATTGCCTTCAAGTTAGCAACTAAGGCCTGACAAACAGCCAGGCAAATACTCAGGAAGGAACCTGACAAAATTATACTGCCCTTTCCTCTTAAGCATTCCCAAACATTATGGGCAGACTCTGTGGCTTTCCAACTAATGATGTCCGGGTTCATGGGAGAGTTGAATAATCACACCCCCCCAGATAAGCAACTGGCCAGCCTGGCCTGTTTGGAAATCACTACTCAGCCACATGCTTCCCCCTGCTAAAATCCCCTACCTTTAGCCACACTAGCCTTCTCAGATGCCAATAAGTCCCGTTTATGGTGTTGTCATTCAGCACACGGGAAAGGATGGCACTTGTTATGTACAAGCCAATCCCAGCTCTGTCCAGTTGGGGGTGCTCCTGGCCTCGTTAAAAATCTTCCAAGTCTGCCAGACTGAGCTGTTCAACATATTCTCTGACAGCCAGTAAGTGGTTCAGGCCCTCAGATGTCTTCCATTTGCTAGGGTAAAAGGCCACAAGGATCCCATCACTAGAATCATGAGAGCTCACCAGATTATCTTAGATAACAGACAATGGCCCTGGCACATCTCCCATATAAGATCACACACCAAGCTCCCCAGGATTTTGGCGAAGGGAAATGACAATATAAATAAACATATCGTATCTGTAGAGACTCCCCTACTAGAACAAGCCAGAGCCTTGCACCAACAATTTCACCATTATCCTCACAGTCTGCACAGCCTTCTACTTGACCTACCCATCTGTCAATGCAAACATCTGAGCATGTCTTGCATTACATGTGCACCCCTTGCTCCCTTAGGCCCCCTCAATCGATATGGAGTTAACCCGCATGGCCTCCTACCCAATGCCCTCTGGCAAATGGAAGTCACCCATTATAACTCCTTTGGTAATCTTAAGTATGTCCATGTCATCATTGACACCTACTCCTCCTTTCTTTTTGCTATTGCTCAAACTGGTGAAAGGGCCTCACATGCCATTAAGGAAGTCAAATCAGCAATTTTGGTAATGGGAGTGCCATGGGCCCTAAAAACTGATAATGGGCCAGCTTATACCTCTCTACAATTCCAATCATTCCTGTCAACATGGAAAATTAGCCACTCCCTCGGCATCCCTTATAATCCACAGGGACAAGACATTGTGGAGCAGGCCAATAGGACCCTCAAAGAAATATTACAAAAATTTGCTACCCCTGAGTCTAAAAGGTACCCACACCTGGCTCTAATTAAAGTTCTATTTAACATTAATTTCCTGTCCTTCAATGAAAATGGGTTGAGTCCGGCCTACAAACACTGGGCTACCATACCTAGGCCTACACCTCTGCCACTAGTGAGATGGAAGGACCCCGTAACATGTCAATGGCAACCACCCGCCCCCTTGTTAACAAGAGGGTGAGGCTACGCTTGTGTTTCCTCAGATGGAAACAAAGCCCGTATGGGTTCCAGTGAGAGATGTGAGACCAGCAACTGAACAACGGGACCCCCAGGACCCAGAGACCTTGCCACTATCTGGATAATTGGTTTGCTCTTCCCCACCCCTGCCATGGCCCATGACCTCTGGGCCTTGGTCCCATCTCTGCCTGTACTCTTGCCCTTATCGCTTCATTCCCCAACCTACCCCATTGTCTATTCAACTAATTCTATGCTTGGTCTCCCCACCATGGACCCAGTTACTTCCTGGGAATCACTCAATGGCTCCTGGCCCCTAAATAACTCTCTATGCTTCACTACCAACAACTCATCCTCATGCATTGGGCTGCTCACCCTGACAATACAAGATTATGCCAGCAGTGCCTCCTCAGGTTACATGCTTAAACTCAAGGGCCTTTCCCCTACCTTCAACAACACCCATGTAACCTCAGTCCTTGCTGCACTGGGGACAATAATAACAGGGGAGGCAGAGGGGACCACCACCCATCCACCCCCATTTTTCCCTGCCATTCTGTGCCCACCACTCCCCAACTTCCCATGCACATGCTCCCTTGTACCCTTTTCCTCACGCTCCCTATACCATGGCAGAGATGCCACCCTACGCCCAACCATGCCACCTTTCCCTTTTGCTGCTTCAGCTGCTCCCCCTCTAATCACCCCCAAGGATCTTGAAGACAAGTGGGCCCCACCTATCCCTGTAGCATTAAGGTCTCCCATACCAACCGCAAATCAATACTCAGTAACTGGGACCTCTGTGGTCCACAAGCCTGCATGGACATGAAGCCATTACTGGCAAAGCAGGGCATTCAGCTTTCCAACGGCACTTACAGTAACACCAATCCCTCTACTTGTGCCAAAAACAAAATCCTTACATCCATTGATCACACAACATCCTGGCCCCCTACCCCCATTTGTGTGTGGCCCCCATTTGCCTTATTGCTAGCCAATCTTACCTCCGAACCTCAGGGACAACTCAACTGCTCTGATACCAACACCACCTGTGTACTGGTGGCCTGCTGGAACCATCCAGCTCACATAGTTCTCTCTATGCGTGAACCCTTGGCCCTTTGGGTTCCAGTCACCAATGCAACCTACTTCCATGTGGTCACCCTTATAGAGCAGACAGCTTTGTCACAAGTCCCCTGCTTAAAATGGGGTTTGGGGGTCACTGCCACTCTCATCTCAGCCATCATCCTTGCATTAAGTTCGGCTGCCACTGCTGCTGCGGTGGCTATCACCCAATCCTCCACTACTGTGGAGACACACAACAAAACTGTGTCCAAAACCTCCCCTACCTTTCACACTCAGTCCCTTATCAATCAGCATCTTCACCAGGCAATTAATGTGTTACAACAACAAATTGAACTCTTAAGTGAAGAGCTGGAAATTACCAAAGACATGGCTCTGCTAGCTTGTGACCCTAGCTTTAGGTCACTTTGTCTCACCCCCTATAAAGTACAGACTATTACTGAAGCGTGCTTACAACTCGCACACTATATTCACGGCCACTGGAATCAAAAGTTTCTTAAATACTCTATATTACTAACTAATCAAATTATTGCTCTAAATTATACCCACACCTCCATGCTGGACATCAATTCAGAGTTCTTATAGAAAATCTGGTGTAATCTAAAAGCACTGTTTGACCTGTCTTGGATCGTCAATTACCTACTCCCAACAGGCGTAATTATTCTTCTCTTTCTACTTCTTAAATGCCTTGTTCTTCATTCCCACAGTCAGAAAAAATTCAAACACTTGGTGTATCAGGCCCTCAGAGCAATACACGAAGATGATTTAAACCCGTCCTATGCAGCTCAAAAGACTTGGCTTGCACAAATGTACGAGGCCCTCCTACAGATAATTCCCCACCTCGTCTGATCCCCTGGGATGATACCCCGTGGAGGGCTGGTAGTCAATGATGGATAAGCTCCTGTTGGGCTGAATCAACCTAAGCCAGGACGTGGATGTGTATGCCCATGCTCCAATGACGGGTTAGGTTCATGCCCAAATAGGACAACCTAAGACAGGCACAGTCCATGATTCTGGGGTCATCCCAAGGTGGAGCTGCCTACAGGCTCTTTCTGGACAGTAATTTTTAAAGAAAAAGGGTGGAAATGTAGAAGGAGGCCTCCAAAGATGGTGCAGACCCAGAGCCCTGGGATTCAGAGAGAATTTACTTCACTTCTTGGTCCACAAATAGCCAGAGCCAAAAGGAGCCTGCATCTCCATACCCTGCTCATCAGCCCAGTGACTGCTGACAGACTGCGTGGCATGGACTGATCAGAAAACGATACACTGACTAAAGGGACTTGGGGGCGGAGCAAAGGGAAATATAAGCCCTGCCCCCTCCTGCATTAAATGAGCATGCAGCACCTCGCCTAGTGCTTGCTTCTACCTGACTCCTGGTGTCTGTGTGTTGACTCCATGCCTCTTGTCCCCCCTAATCGGCAGGGGACCTGATCCAGGTCAGGATCTTCACAGCTGGCCTGAGGAGAACCTGCAACAAAAAGTACAGTTTAAAATTATATCTTACCACAGTCAGGCTGGCTAAGATGAAGAGAACAAAGACACTGAGTGCTGGTGAGAATGTGGAGAAAGGGGAATGGTCATTCAGTGTTAGTGGGATTGCAAACTCATGCAATCACTATGGAAAGCAGTGTGGAAAATTTTCAAAAACTAAAATGAATCTATCGTATGATCATGTTATACTACTCCTTGGCATAGACCCAAAGGACTCAGCCTACTGTAGAGATGCCTGTACATTCCTGCTTGTTGCTGCTCTTTTCACAATAGCTAAGAAGTGGAAACAACCTAAATGTCACTCAACTGATAAATGAAGAATGAAAATGTGGTATGTTTACACAATTGAGTTCTATTCAGCCGTTAGAAAAGATGAAATTTGCAGGTAAATGGGTAGAACCAGAGAGTTACAGTAAGTGAAGGAACACAAACTCAGAAAAGCAAGTGGCATGTGTTCTTCCTCATTTGGGCACCAGAACACTAAACCCTTATATGCTAGTATATATGCTGATGCACCAGCTGGAGTCAGGAAACTGGAAAAGAAACATGGAGGTAAAGGGAAAGAAAGAGCCTGAAAGAGAGGAATATTAGGGAACAGGTGTTACCAGGGAGGGGTGGGGAAAGTAGGAGTGTTTGGTTGAAAGTGGGGAGGGAGGGACATGCAAGGTGACCATGGGGGTGGCAGAGAAAGAAACTCAGGAGAGAGGGATGGGGCATGTATTGGGGGAGGGCCAACAATGGAGGGCCTTGGACTGTGGAGGGAAGAGTGAGGTTGGAAAGAGAGAGAGAGAGAGAGAGGGGGAGGGAGAGAGAGAGGAGTTGAATAGATCATGGGTAGTGTCTGAAGAGAGAGGAAATTGTGCTTCACATATTTTAACTTTGATATAGTTTCTTGAAATCATTTTTATTAGTTCTTCGAAAGTTTCATACAATGTATTTTGATCATATTCACTCTGCTTTCCCAACGTCTCCTCCAGCATCCCCTATCCAGAAAACATATTGTCTTTTACTTTAAAAGAATCCCATTGAGTTCAGTTTTTTGCCCATATAATCATAGGTATGTGTCCATCCACTGCAACATGATCAAACTATCACTTCCACTCTTTTAGAGAAATTTGAGTCTCTTTCCCAGAAACTATCAGCTGCCCATTTGTCCTCAGCTCAGTGTAGGACATCATGCAAATCTCTCTCAATAATAGAGTTGTTTCTGACCTTATCTTTCACAGGTCTTGTGCATGTTGTCATAACATCAGTGAGTTTATACATGTAACCATTCTTTTGTGTCTAGAAAACATACTTTTCTTGTAGTCATCATATCTGGCTTTTCAATCTTTCTACCTCCTCTTTTGAAGTAATAACCGAGCCTTGAGAGGAGAGGATGTGGTATAGGCATCTCATTTGGGACTGAGCACTCCAAGTCTCTTAATCTCTGCACATGGATCAGTGACATGTCTCTGTGTTAATTGTCATCTGTTGGAAAAGAAGCCTCTCTGGTGAGAGTTGAGAGATACACCAATCTATAAGTATAACATTATGTCATTAGAAGTTGACTTAATACTCTGTCCAATTTTCAGAATAGTAGCAGTAAGTTCTTACATAGGACCTATGACCTGTCTACTCACAGATTTGCAACCACAGCAAAATTGCCATGTATGGATTTCATCTTGCAGAGCAGGCTACAAATACAAACAGAAAGTGGTTGGTTACTCCTAGGGCATTTATGCTACTGCTGCCTCAAGGAGCATGTTTTACCAGGCCAATCTTTCTTGTAATTCAGAGGGTTTGCCATTGGGTGAGGTTGAAGATTGCTTTTCCCCTCTGGTAAAGTGCATAGAAACATCCATCTTCCATGAAAACAAGTCAGCATGGATAAAACTTCAAGGTTAGTACTCACTTGAATTATCCATAATTTATGTTTCAAATATACGGTTTCTTCAGCAATAGGGTCTTAGCATCAATTTCTTGAGGGTAATCAAGAGCAATGACAATAGTATGTAAAGTTTGGAAGTGTCTATGGAAGCACACTGGTCAACAACTGTAAGAGGCAACCCATTCCTAATACTGGGCTTTTGATTTGTTAGTCTGTAGAGTCTAGTAGGGACCATATCACTCCATTATAGGAAAACTCCATTTAAACACCATGTTAGGACTATTTTAGGAAGTTTCTGCCAGTAGTTAAGTTTCCATATGAATTTTTTTCAGAGAGTTTTTAGTGTTAGTTGTCCTTCCCTGTGTTCTCTACTCCATCTGCCTTCCCATTATACACCTTATTTAAGCTTTACTGATCCATTATTACTTTTTATCCCTTCATACCTCTGTGTTCTGTCTTCCCTCCTTGAATGTGACCCCTATGACACCTTAGTAAATTACCTTGACCTATAAGTGCTTTCCAAATTATATATATATATATGTATGTATGTGGCCATTCAAGACTGACATCCATAAATAAGAGAAAATATGATGCCTTTTTCTTTCTGGGTTCCCTGATATTGGAATGATAGTTTCTAGCTTGATCTATTTGTGAATTTCATAATTCTATTTTTCTTTAAGAGTTGGATGTCCCACCATATAAATATACCACATATCCATTATCTATTAACCTCTTCAGGGATGTCTAGGCTGTTTCTATTTCCTGATTATTATGACTAGAACATCAGTGGACATGGATGAGCAAATATCTCTGTATTAGGATATAGATCCCTTTGGTTATATGAACAAGAGTGGTGTAACTGGATCATATGTTGTATGTATTCTAGGTTTCTGAGCAAACTCGACACTGATTTCTGTAGTGTCTGCACAAGTTTTCTCTCTCACCAGCAGGGAATAAGTGTTCCTCTCTGCTCACACTCATAGCAGCATTGGTCATTATTTGCTTTTTTGTTTATTTTCCTTTATGTGTTTTATTTCATTGTTTTTTATGTTAGGCATCATTACTGGGATAAGATGAAATCTCTAATCATTTTAATGTACATTTCTCTGATGGTGAAGGATAATAAAATATTTTTTAATTTCTCAGCAGTTTGTACTTCTTTGTTTTTTTAGATTTCTCTGTTTAGTTTCATGCCCCAATTTTAATTCTGTTGTTTTTCCTGATGTTTAGGGTTTTTTAAAATTATTTGTGTATTCTAGATACTAATATTTATCAGATGTTTATATGGTAAAAATCATTTCTCATTCTGCATTCTGCTTCTTCACTTGGATTATGGTCCTTTGCTATAAAGAAGATTTTTTTTCTTACATGAAGCTCCATTTATCAATTTTTGGTCTTAGTTATCAGCTGTGAGAGTCCTATGAGGAAGTCCTTACATGTGCCAATAAATTTAAGTGTATTCCCTAAATGTAGGGAATACAGGTTCAGGATATTAGGTCTTATGTTGAGTGAGGTCCTTGATTTATTTGTAGTTGCATTTTGTGCAGGCTGAGATATAATGTTGTACTTTCACTCTTCTACATGTAGCTATTCAATTTGACCAGGACCATTTGTTGAAAATGCTGCCTTTTCTCCAATGTATATTGTTGGCACCTTTGTCAAATATCAGGTGGCAATAGGAGTATTGGCTTACATGTGAGTTCTCAGTAATATTCCATTGGATAACATGTCAGCTTTTATGCCAGTATAATACTGTTTTGGTTGCTATAGTTCTGTACTATAATTTGAAATCTGGGACTTTTATACCTCCAACAATTTTTTATTGTACGGGGTAGTTTTGACTATCTTGGTTCTTTTGATTTTTCATATGACATTTAGGAACACTTTCTCATTTTCTTTGAAGAACTGTGATAGAATTTCCATGAGGATTGCAATAAATCTGTGCATTTGCTTTTGGTAAGATTGCCATTTTCACAATAGTAATCCTACAAATCCATGGGATGATTTTATCATTGTCTTAAAGTATTCACTCTTCAATTCTTTCACTTTCTTGGTTATAAATAATCTAAGGTAGGGTTTTGTTTTGTTTTATTTGGTTGGGATTGTTTGACAGAGTGTATCCCTGTAGTCACAAATGGCCTGTAACTCACTATGTGCTCCAGGCTGGACTTGATCTCATAGAGATCTATTGGTCTCTGCTTCAGAATGCTCCACCACAGGTAAGTTTTTGAGACTACTGTGAATGGCATTGTTTCCCTGAGTTCTTGCTTGGTATGAGTTCCATTTGAATATAGGAACACTACAGATTTCTGTCCATTAATTTTGTTTTCTGTTACTTTGATGAATGTGTGCTATAAGCTCTACGGGCTTTCTGGTGGAGTCTTTAGAGTATTCTTTGTATAGAATCATATCATATGAAAGAAAGGCTATTTTGGTTTCTTCCTTTCCTGTTTGTATATCCTATATCTCCACACTTGTCTTATTACTCTAGATTAAATTTCCAATACTATTTTAGTAAGTACTGGCAAGAGTGCACGTTCTTGACTTGTTCTGTATTTTAGTTGAAATGTTTTCAGTTTTTCTCCATTTAGCATGATATTGCTTGTCAGCTTGAGGTATATTGCCTTTAATATGCTGAATTATTTCCAAAACATTACCAGATTCTCCATGACTTTTATCATGATATGATGTTCAATTTTGTCAAAGAACTTTTCTTCATCCAAAGAGATCATCAAGTGATTTCTGTTCTTTAGTCTATTTATATGGTCGATTGCATTTATTGATTTACATGTGTTGAATCATCCTTATATCTCTGGAATGAAGCTGAATTCATCGTGGTGGATAGTATTTTTGTTTTGTTCTTGAATTATTTTGAAGTACTTTATTGTGACATTTTGTGTCCATTGTCATTATAGATATTGGCCTACAAATTTCTAATTTATTTAACAGTTCTTTGGTTTTAGTATCAGTTTACTATTGGCGTTATAAGAATTTGGAGATGTTCCTTAGTTTTCTATTTTATAGAATTATTTGAATATCAGTGTTAGCTCTTCTTTGAAGGCCTGGTAAAATTCTCTGCTAAATTAACCTGGTCATGGACTTCTTGTAGTTGAGGAATTTTTAATTGCTTATTTTTAACTCATTAAAAGTTACGGGTCAATTAACATTATTAATCTTAACTTCATTTTTGTATACCATATAAATCTAGAAATTCATCCAAGTATTTATATTTTGTAGTTCAGTGGAATATACAGTTTTAAATTATGTCTTTATGATTTCCTTGGTATCCATTGTAACATCTCATTTTATAATCTTTAATTTTATTAATAAGGTTGTTGCAGTTGTAGTTTCTTGGGTATATGTTTTGAAATAGAATTTTCCTGTAGTCCCAGATTTACTGGAACTTGATATATATATAATCAACATATATATATATGATATGTGTCATATATCATATATATGATATATGTTGATTATTATTTTTACAAGACCTTCAATTATATCATTAAATTACTAACTTGAAATATCTCAATTTTTGTTTTGTTTTAATTAAAAGTATATTCTATTGAATATTTCTGGATTTCATATACTACATCTTAATAATATTTAAGACACCCACATCTGCAACTCCATACCTTGCCCACATGACTTCATGCATTTTGTCATATATATTAAGAACTTTTGAGTCAAGTTTGTGTAACAAGGTGTCCTTCAGTGTGAGTTCCTCCATTGGAGCCTGTTCAGCCTGTATAGTGTCACTTAAAGAATATCAACTCTCCCTCACCTGGCAGTGATGAACTTTCAATAATTCTTCTCCAAAGTTAAGGCCTCATGCTTATTTCACCTGTTCTATTCTGGTATTTGTCTGAATGAGTTTGTCTGGGTCTTGTGCATGTTATCACCATTACTGCAAGTTCATATGAGCAAGGTCCTAGAAGTCTAGTAGAATCCATTTCCTTATGGTAATGCACCTCCATCCCTGGATCTTACAATCTTTCCACCCCCTCTTTTGCAATGGTTCCTGAACCCTGAATGTGTGAAGTTCAGTATAGGAGTCTTGTCCAATGACCCACACTCTACAGTCTTTTATTCTATACACTTTGACCAGTTGTGGCCTTTTGTGTTCGCCACCCTCTGTTTCATACAGAAGCTTTCCTTGTGAAAGTTGAGGAAAGCAGTTGTATTTTCTCTCTCCCGTTCCACTATGTTCCATAAGCCTTAGGTGTACAGGTTCCATTGTAGATGTGTCACTTCAGGTTGGATATCTCACAGATATTCTCTGTGTTTTATCAATAGTGGAACATAGTAATAGTTTCCATCTGGTTAAAAAGAAATTTCTTTGATGAGTGGAAACTAGTATACTTGTCTGTAAACATAAGGATCCATATTTAGCATAAAGAAATTGCATTCATCTATGGATATTACAGAGGGTTTTCTCTAAGATCTATTACCTCTCCAGTCATATGTATTTGGCTATGTTTATAGTGCCACACATAAGTTCCCTCCCACTGAATGGGCTTTAAGTCCAATAAAGTAGATGTTGATTGCCACCAAGATAAAAATGTGACTACTGCATCAATATAGTTTGCTGTGCTGATCATTTTTTTGTGGTTATTAGGCTTTAATTCTGGGGTTAGACAACCTATTGATGTTCTCCCTTAGCAGTTTGCATAGTGTTCTCCAAAACTATGGAGAGACTGTCTTCAGGGATGAGGCTTTCATTCAGTTGGGTCTCCATTTATCCAAGTCCTGTTTCCAAAGTATGTCCTATCTTTAGCAAAAGGGTATTACTTTCAAGTTCTGGGAGATAAACTGGACTGTGACAATGGTCTTTGTAATCCTTGGAGTCTCTTGGACTACCCTGACCAACAATTTAAACGAAGGTTTCTCCTGTTTGGCACACTGTTTCTTGTTATAAAGCCTTCAGCTATACAAATGTACTCATACACAGTTATTGTATGTGCATTTTCAGTAGGCTTTTGAACTAATACATTCCCCTCTGTTTTTCACGGTAGTTAAGCATTATTTACCTCTCCTCTCTCTGTGTCTAACTCTCCTTCTTCCCTCCATTTTAAGAAGCTGGAGGAATTTGGGGCTGGAGGAATGACTCAGCAATTAAGATCACTGGCTGCTCTTGCAAAGAACCCAGGTTTGAATCTCAGAACTCCATGGTGACTAAGAGCCATGAACTTATGGCAACAGTATCATTGAGCACAGGACCCATGCCAGCTCAATCAGACAAGGACCCAGAGTGGAGTGAGGGAAATGGGTGACAGGATGGCCATAGTCTAGGAACTATTGAAAACAGATCAATACTGGGTGAAGTGAGTAGACCATATGAATGATCTCCAGATAGGCTGACTAGACTCCAGTGGACTAATTTGCATTGAAGAACATCTGAGTACAAATTCTTGACTGGATATGTCTTAACAAGTATACTGGAATACATGAGGACCAGTAAGGAGTATGTGCGGGGATGCATGGATAGGGGAGGGGGTCTAAATTTGATTAAGAACTGTTGTATGAAATGTATGAAAGCTCTATATTTTTTAAAAAATTAAAGCTAGAGTTAGCTAAGAGGAAGAGCATGTGATATTTGTCTTTATGGATCTGGGTTACAACACTCAGGATGATTGTTGCTAGTTCCATCCATTTACCCACAATTTTCATAATTTAGTTTTCTTAACAGCTGAATTATATTTAGTTGTGTGGATGTGTCACACTTTCATTATCCATTCATCGGTTGAAGAACATGGAGGTTGTTGCCACTTGCTGACTATTATGAAAAAGGTAGAAATAAACATGAATGAACAGGTACATCTATAGTAGGATACAGATTCTGGACATAAGTCCAAAAGCTGTACACCTTGATCATATGATAGAGCAATTCCTAGATTTGTGAGGAATCCCCACACTGATTTGCATAGTGGCTGCTCCAGTTTGCACTCCCATCAGAAGAGCATAACATTTCCTCTTTCCTCACATCCTAGTAAGCGTTTGCCATTGTTTGTTTTGTGGATTTAGTGATTCTGAGTGGGGTAATAAGATATCTTAAATTGGTTTTAGTTTACATTTCCCTGATGACTAAAAATGCTGAATATTTTAAATTGTTTCTCAGCCATTTGGTTTCATTTTTTTTTGGTCTTTTTGAGATGGGGTCTCTCTGTAGCCCCAGCTGTCCTGGAATTCACTATATAGAGCAGGCTGGCCTCGAACTCATAAAGATCTGCCTGCCTCTGCCTCCCAAGTGCTGGGATTTTACAAGCATTATTCTTATTATAATTTTATAGATGATAATGTTGAAGTGCAAAATGATTTACTAAGCTAATATCACATAAATAGAGAGTGGGAGAGTTGGAATTTGAACCCCAGGAGTTTCAGTATGGCATTTCCACTTGTTTAACTAAATTTTCCCCTTTCCACCCTCTGGGAGACTAGCCCTCAGTCACCACGTCCTCCAGTTCTGACATTGGTTAAATAAAACGATCTAACACAGTTCTATTTGAATTTTGCATAGTTAATATGACATTTGGGAGGGGGTGACTTACAAAAAAAGCTTGTCATAACCCGCCATTCAAGCCCGCCCATAATCTCCAACAGTTTTCTCGCAATGCACCCACTTGCTGTATCACCCTGTGGTCTGCCTCATCTCATCCTGCAGACACTGCAAGACTGGACAGGTGTTGGCCTGGCCGTCCTCATCCCTGCTCACCATTCCCAGGTTCTAAAATGGCTGAGGCTCCGCCCCTTTTCCCAGAGTGCTCTACATTGCTCACTCTTTATGGAGGACTGTACCTGCCCCAGTTTTTATTTGTGTTATTTGTTTTTTGATGCTTAACTTTTTCAGTTCTTTGTATATGCTTGATAGTAACCCTCTGTCAGAGGTATAGCTGTTAATGATTTTTCCCTTTTTTTTTTTTTTTTGGTTGACTAGTTTAGTTTAAGTCTATTTTGTCAGATAATAGAATAGCTAGAATAGCTACACACTTTTGTTTCTTAGTCCCCCTTTCTTGGAATACATTTTTAACAACAATTTACCCCAAGGTGGTATCAACCATTGATGGTGTCATGTGTTTCTTGGAGACAGCAAATAGTGGATCATCTTTTGTAATCCCGTAAGTCTGGGTCTTTTTACTTTTGAGTTTAGAACATTAATATTGAAAGTTGTTATTGACCAGTGTTTATTAAATCCTGTTATGTTGTTGATGTAATGCTAATTTTTTAGACCTCTTTTGGTTAACTGCTCTGGGTAATATATTTATTCCCTTTGCCTAATTCATATTTTTTCATCACTTTAGACAGATATATTCCATTGAGTTTTCTCTGTAGAGCTGATTATGTGGACATAAATTCCTTAAATCTGCTTTGGTCATGGAAAGTTATCTTTATTCTTCAATGAAATCTCATAGCTTGGCTGGGTTTAGTAGTCTGGGATGCAGTGTTGTTTCATAACTTGTAGGATTTTGATCCAAGCCCTTCTGGCTTTAATAGTCTCCATTGAAAAGTCCACTGGTATATTGATGGGCTTGCTTTTATATGTGACTTTATCTTTTTCCTCAAAGCTTTCAGTATCATTTCTTTTTTCTGTTCATTTAGTGTTTTCACCATTATATTACATGAGAAATGTATTTTCTGATTCTGTCTACTTGGTGTTCTGTATGTCTCTTCTAACTAGATGAGTATCTCTTTCCCTAGATTTGTTGTCTCAGTTCAGCTCGGTATAGGTGCAGCATTGGAATTGAGGTTCCAGGATTTACAACTCATGGGCCTAGAGCAGCAGAGTTGACTGGTTGGTTGTCAGAGTAATCTGTTAGCTGTTAGGTCAGGCTGTGAGAACTACCAGATCTTAGGGTTCGAGGATCCCAGTAAGTCAAGCAGACTTTAGAGCTGAGAGGAAAAGGCACAGAGAAGTATGCAAAAGAGATCTCACCATGTCAACTCTGGGAGAACTGGCAGCTCTGGAAAGTTGCATGGGTCATAGAAACTGAAATGGGCTTTGATGGTAGAATGCAGGGAAGTGTGGGAAATGAAATGTAGTCTTATTAGCTTAACTGGAGGATTGGGTTATTAATATTCTGAGGTATTGTTGAAACATTTGTATAAACCTCTGCAATTTTGTTGATTCTGGGGTGTTTTCTCAGATCTGTTTTGATTTTTTGTCCCTGGCACTATTTATTTATTTTGACCTTCTGAGTGTTTTTGTCCCTCTTAATATTGAAGTGGCCCTATATTTATTTTGACCTTCTGGGTATTTTCATCCTCCTATTAATATTGAAGTAGCTTCTATGTCCTTTGTACAGATGATTTAGTAATCATAAATTATTTATATTTTTAAAAAAAAATTATTTAATTTTTGTGTATTTCAAACAGAAGATCTCAATTAACTTTAATGCCTACCCTATTGGTATCTGATCATACTGCCACCACTGGAATTTATATATTCTGTCATTTGTGTTAAGGCCTATCATGTCAAGTTAGTGTCCTCAAACTTCCCTTAGTACAAGTTCATCTCCTGAGGTATAGCCAGCCTATCTACAGTCCCCTGCTTTAAGAAGATAAGTTCTTCCTTACCCAGCAGTAATCAGCTGCCAATAATTTTTTGACTAAGATTAGGGCCAGTTATCTGTTTACACAGTTATATGTTGGGCTTTCGTCTGCTTGAGTTTGCATGGGTCTTGTGCATGCTGACAACACTGCTATAGGTTCATATGAGAAGGGTCCAGGAGCCTATAAGACTCTATTTCCATATGGACATGCACCTCCTCCATGGCTCTTACAATTTTTCCACCCCCTCTTCTTCAATTGTCCCTGAGCCCTGGGTAGGTAGACTTTAATATAAGAATCCTGTCCTAGGATCCACACTCTGTGGACTCTTATTTTCTATATTTGAGCCCTTTGTGACTTTTTTTGTTCCTGGCCCTCTGATGTATGAAGGAGCTTCATTGATGAGAACTGAAAGATGCATTGGTTTTCTCTGTATCCCTTCTTCTACATTCCATAAACCTTAGGTGTAGAAGTTGAATTGTAGATGTGTCACATAGGCTTGGGCAATTCACAGACCAGTTGTGGAACTCTAGCAATCTCTGACTGTTGAAAAAGAAGCTTCTTTGATGGGTGGTGACTGGGATACTTGGCTGTAAATTTAAGGAATCATATTTTGCATATAGTAAGAAATGACATTTGTCTAGGGATGTGACAGCCTTGGAGTTTTCTCGAAGATCTATGACCACTTAAGCTATGTGTATTTTTCTATGGTTACAGTACCACACGAGGGTCCTTACATTGAGTGGGCTTTAAGTTCAATTAGGTAGCTGTTGATTACCCATAAGACAAAAGTGCCAATACTACACCAATGTTGTGTGCTGTGCCTGTCATTGATGGGGTTATTGACCTTGAAGCTGGAGTTGGACCAGCAATTGATTTTCTCCCTTACCAGCTTGTGTAGTTCTCTGCAAAGCTATGAGAGCTAGCTTTCAGAGGATATGACTTCCACGTCAGTTTCAAAATTGCTCCATTGCTCCAAATCCTGTGTCTGAGCTATGTCCTGTCTTCAGTGATAGGGTCTTACCTTGAAGTACTAGGAGGCAATCAAGGACTATGGCAATAATCTGTGTAATGCTGGGAGTATCTTGGACTACCCAGGTCAACAACTGAAAGGAAGCCTTCTGTCTCAGACTGATTCTTGTTCTATGCCCTTCAGCTGTACACATGGACTCATATAGAGATATTGCATATTTAATTTTTCATTGGTTATTGGACTAATATGGCTCCAATTGTTTTTTATACCATCTAGACTTTATCTCTTTCCCTGTCTAACCCTCCATTCATGCCCTCTCCATTTAAAGTATCCCCATTTTCCTCATTTCCCCCTTGATAATTCCTGATTGCTATAAACCCACCTCTTTTGAGCTCCTTGTGGTGGTTTGAATGAAAATGTCCCCCATAGGCTCCAAGCATTTGGACATTTTGTCCCCACATGGTGGCACTGTTTTGGGAGGTCTTAAAAGGTATGGCTATCCTGGAGGAAGCATATCACTAGGGGTGGGCTTGGAGAGTTCTTAAGCCTTGCCAGATCTCCAGTCTCTCTCTTGCTTCCTGTGCCTGCATGATGATGTGAGAGCTTAGCTTCTGCTGCTCCTGGTCCAGCCACCTCCAGCCACCATGGCTCCTTGCCATGATGGATTGTAATTCACCTGGAATCATAAGCTCAAATAAACTCTTCCTTCTATAAGTTGCTAAGGTCAGTGTTTCTAACACAGCAACATAAAAGTGACTAATACAGTAATTGGTACTGAGAGTGAGGTGTTGACTGTGAAGAACCTGACCATATGGGGTTTTGGAGGAATGAGGAAGACTTTGGAAGTTTTGGCTAAAAATGAGTTGATTGCTATAAGTGGAGCTTAATAGGCTATTATAGTAAATGCCTAGAAGAAATCAGTGCTGAGAACAATGTAGTTCCAGAGGGAAATAAGGATGTAAGCAGCACTTGGGATATTTTGGCAAAGAGTCTAACTGGACTCTACCCTAGACCAAAACCTTGCCTGAGGTTAAGTTGAAAAGTAATAGACTAATTTCTTTGGCAGAAGAAATTTAAAGACAGCCTAATATAGAAATGGTGGCATGACCATTAATGGTGAATGTTATACAGATCTACAGTGAAGGAGAGAAATAGAGTTTGGATTGAAAAAGAGCACTAGAAAGATAAATGTTGGAGCCCTGGCATGTGATGGAGAATATCCCATTGATAAGAATATTAAAGCGATTAAGGAGATTAAAGTGATTAAGGAGCGTCCTAGAAAGTCAAACTTAAACAATGGAGACAGTGCCTCCAGGGCAATACCACACCCAGTTAAGCCTCCAACTTGTGAAAGGAAAATTCTGCAGGGGCCACTGAAGAGAAAAGCTTATAAAATGGATAAAATAGGCTGAAGTCCATCCCAAACATGCAGTCAAACTTGGCAGTATTGTTCACCTGGTGCCAGCTTTAGAGGAATAAAAGATGGAAGAGTGACAGGGTCATCAATTCTTCCTCCAAGGTTTCAGAGAGTCTTGGAGGCCAGGCAGCGTGAAGCAGGAGTGCCCTTTCCTAGAGAAGGCCCTGACAGACCATTGTGTGAAGCTGTGAAAGTGAAGCCTGGTTGGCAATGGAGACCCCAAGAAGTTCATGATGCTAGAGCTGTGAGGTATCTGCAAGAAGACCTGCATACAGGGAGTCGCACCAGCACAAGAGATGAATGTATGTTGCATGCAGCAAACCTAGAGAGGCTGAGCCATGTAAGCCCTTTGGAAGTAAAGTCCCAGAAGTTGGACATGGAGCTACTGGATGTTGTGTTTGCCTTGCTAGTTTTTGGTCTTGTTTTGTTCCAGTTTACTATGCCTCCAATCCTCCCTTTTGGAATGGTAATGTGTATTTGGTTCCACTGTATGTTGGGAGTATGTAATTTGTCTTTTAATTTTAAAGATGTTTACAGTTAATATATTTACCTTAGGACTGTGGACATTTGACTATTATTGAGACTGATAATGACTATGGGGACTTTTAAAGTTGTACTAGATGCATTTTCTCTTTTATGTGATCATGAGCCTATGGGGGCCAGGGGGTGGAATGTGGTGGTTTGAAAGAAAATGTTCCTTGTAGGCTCCAAGGCCTTGGACATTTTGTTTTCCCATGGTAGCACTGTTTTTGGAGGTTTTAGAAGTTGTGTCTATCCTGGAGGAAGCACGTCACTGGGGGTGGGCTTAGAGAGTTCTTAAGCCTTGCCAGATCTCCAGCTGCTTTCTTGCCTCCTGTGCCTGTGTGATGATGTGAGAGATGAGATTCTGCTGCTCTTGCTCCAGCCACCTCCAGCCACCTCCAGCCACCTTGCCTCCTTGCCATGAAAGACTTAATTCCCCTGGAACCATAAGCTCAAATAAACTCTCCCTTACATAAATTGCTTGGATCAGTATTTCTATAACAGCAACAGGAAACTGACTAATACACTCCTTCTTCCCCTTTACTCCTGTAATTCCTTGTATATCCCTCCCTCACCCCCTCCCATTTAACTACCCCCACTTTACATGTTTCTCCCTTAGTAACACCTGTCTCCTACTCTTCTTTTCTCTCAGGTTCCTTCTTTCCCTTTACCTCCATGATTGCATTCTATTTTCCTGGTTCCTGAAGTTACATCAAGATATATATTCACATATAAGAATTTTATGCTAGGATCCACAATGAGGTGGAACATATGTCATTTGTTTTTATGAGTCTGTGTTACTTCACATAGTATAATAGTTTCTAGTTACACCTGAAGATTTCATTATTTCATCGTTCTTTATCTCTGAGTAGAACTCCATTGTGTAAATGTTTCACATTTTCATTATCCACTTGTCAGTTTAGGGACACTTAGGTTGTATTCATCTCTTAGTACCATGTGGAGGCTGGATCCAGACAATCTGAGGCAGTCTGCAACAGTCTGTCCATTAGTTTTTATTATAGAAAAATTTTACTTTCCTTGTTATTTTATTTGTGTGTGTGTGTTTTTCCTTCTTTTTCACATTTAAAATATTATTGAAGTTTTGTGTATTTCATAAAGAAAATCATCTTTATACACACTTTCTCTTTGGTACACATCCATACCACCCCCCACTGGAGTTCACACATCTGTCATTTGTGTTAAGTACTATCTTGTAAAGTTAGTGTCCCCAGATGTCATTCAGTGCAAGTTCACCTACTTGGACTTAACCAATTTATCTAGAGTCACTCCCTTTAAGATGATCAGCTCTTCCTCACTCTGGAGCAATCAGCTACCAATAATTCTTTGACAAGTTTGGGGCCTGCTGTTCCTTTCCCCAGTTCTCTGTTGTGTTTTAGACTTAAGTTTGCACAACTTGTGCATATTGACAGCATTGACGAAGGTTCATTTGAGGAGAGTCCCGGGAGCCTGTAGGACTATGGATATGCACCTCCTCCCTGGCTTCCTCTTCTGGAATGGTCCCTGAGCCCTGGGAGGGTGGATTTTAATATAGGAGTCCTGTCCAAGTACTCACAATGTGATGGTTTAAATGACATCCCACATAGGCCCCAAGTATTTGGATATTTTGTTCCCACATGGTGGTGCTGTTTTAGGAGGTTTTAGAAGATGTGACTATCCTGGAGGAAGCACTTTACTGGGAGTGGGCTTAGAGAGTTCTTAAGCCTTGCTGAATCTCCAGTTGTTTTCTTGTGTCCAGTGCCTGTGTGATGATGTGAGAGCTTAGCTTCTGCTGCTCCTGCTCCAGCCACCTCTAGCCACCTCCAGCCAACATGCCTCCCTGCCATGACGGACTGTAATTCCCCGGATCCATAAGCTCAAATAAACTCTTCCTTCTATAAATTTCTTGTGTCAGTGTTTCTATCACAGCAACAGAAAAGTGACTAATACAGTAATTGGTACCAGAAGTGGGGTGTTAGCTGTGTAAAACCTGACCATGTGGGATTTTGAAGGAATGTGGATTGCTTTGGAAGTTTGGGCTAGAAAAGTGGCTGATTGCTGTAAGCAGAGATTAACAGGCCATTTTAGTAAATCCCTGAATGAAAGCAGTGCTGAAAACAATGTAGTTCCAGAGGGAAATAAGGATTTAAGTAGCACTTGGGATATTATGGCAAAGAGTCTGGCTGGGGTCTGCCCTTGACCTAAAAGTTTGCCTGAGGCTAAGTTGAAAAGCAATGAACTAATTTTTCTGGTAGAAGAAATTTCAAGACAGCCTAATGTAGAAGTGGTGGTGAGACTATTAATGGTGAATATTATGCAGATCTACAGTGAAAAACAGCAAATGGGGCAGAAAGAAATACAGTTTGGATTGAAAAAGAGCACTAGGAAGATAAATGTTGGAGCCTTGGCATGTGCTGGAGAGGACCTCTTTCGTAAGGAGATTAAAGTGATTAAAGAGATTAAAGTGATTAAGGAGGGGCCTAGAGATTCAAATTTAAACAATTTAGAGAGTGCCTCCTGGGCAAGACCACACCCAGTTAAGCCTCCAACTTGTGAAAGGAAAATGCTGCAGGGGCCATGGAAGAGAAAAGCTTCTAAAATGGATAAAGCAGAGTGGAGTCCATCCCAAACACGTAGTAAAACTTGGTAGTGTCATTCACCTGGTGCTGGCTTTAGAGGCATGAAAGGTGCAAGAATGAAGGGGTCATCAATTCTTCCTCCAAGGTTTCAGAGAGCCTCTGAGAACAGGCAACGTGTAGCAGGGGTTCCCCTGCATAGAGAAGGCCCTAATAGGCCATTGTGTGATGCTGTGAAGGTTTAGCCTGGTTGGCACTGGAGATCCCAAGAAGGCATTCATGATGCCAGAGTTGTGAGGCATCTGCCAAAAAAAGCTGCATACAGGGAGTGGTACCAGCACAAGAGATGAATGTATGTTGCATGCAGCAAATCTAGAGAGGCTGAGCCATATAAGCCCTTTGGAAGTAAAGTATCAGAAGTTGGGCATGGAACTACTGGATTTGGTCTTTTTCCTGCTGGTTTTCAGTCTTGTTTTGGTCCAGTATTTCCTTACTATACCTCCATTCTTCCCTTTTGGAATGATAATGTGTATTCAGTTGCACTGTATGTTTGGAGTATGTAACTTGTCTTTCAATTTTATAGAGGCTTACAGTTAAGATATTTACCTGAGTCCACTTTGGACTGTAGACTTTTGAATAGCATTGAGACTGATAATATCTATCAGGACTTTTAAAGTTGGACTAAATGCATTTTGCATTTTATATGGTCATGAGCCTGTGGGGGCCAGGGGGGGTAGAATGTGATTGTTTGAATTAAAATGCCCCCCAATAGGCTCCAAGTATTTTGGATATTTTGTCCCCACATGGGGGATCTGTTTTGGGAGGTTTTAGAAGATGTGGCTATCCTGGAGGAAGCACATCACTGGGGATGGTCTTAGAGTTCTTAAGCCTTGCCAGATCTCCAGTTGCTCTCTTGATTCCTGTACCTGTGTGATGATGTGAGAGCTTAGCTTCTGCACCTCCTGCTTCAGCCACTTCCAGCAGATCCAGCCACCATGCCTCCCTGCCATGATGGACTGTAATGCCCCTGGAACCATATGATCAAATAAACTCTTCCTTCTATAAATTGCTTGGGTTGGTGTTTCTATCACAGCAACTGAGAAGTGACAATACACACACTCGGCAGACTTATTCTCCATATTTTGGTCATTTGTGAATTTTTGTGTTCCTGGCCCTCTGTTGCATGAGGAAAGTTAATTGATGAGGATTGAAAGATGAATTAGTGTTTTCTTTATACGTTGTTCTATGTTCACGAGCCTTAGGTGTAAAAGTTGAATTGTAGATGTGCCACTTCAGCTTGGACAAGTCACAGTCCATCTCTATGTATGTCCAGTTGTAGAACTCTGTAATTATCTTTGTCTCTTGTAAAGCAAGTTTCTTTGATGGGTGGCATACTTGTCTGTAAATATCAGGACCTATATTTTGCACATAGTAAGAAATTACATTTGTCTAGGGATGTGACAGTCTTGGAGTTTTCTCTAAGATCTATGACCTTTCCAGCTATGTTTATTTGTGTAGTTTTACAGTACCACACATGAGTTTCTTTCCATCCAGTGGGCTTTTAGTCCAATTCTGTATCTGATGATTACCCACAAGATAAACGTGCCACTACTGCACCAATGTTGTTTACTGTGCTGATTAATTTTAGGCTTTGAAGCTGGGTTTGGACCATCGATTGGTATTCTCCTGATCAAATGTTCTCCTTACCAAATTGTGTAGTGCTTTCCAAAGCTATGAGAGCTATCTTCAGGGAAGGTGGCTTTCAGGTCAATTCCAGCTCTGTTTTTCCAAATCCTGTGTCTAAAGTATGGCCTGCCTTCAGCAATAGGTTCTTACCATCAAGTTGTGGTAGATAATCAAGGGCTGTGGAAATAGCCTGTGTAACTTTAGGAGTTTCTTGTACCTACTTTAGTCAACAACTTAAAGGAGGGTTTCTTAATGTCTGGCACTGTTTCTTGTTATGTAGCCTTCAGCTATGCTCATGGACTCATGTAGAAATACTGTATGTGTAATTTTTCAGTAGGTTTGGACTAATATAATTGCCTCTGTCTTTTTTTTATATACAAGCTAGATACTATCTTTCATCTTTATCTCCCTGTCTTATACTTGCTCTCCACCCTTCCCATTTAAAATGTCTTCATTTTTTCCATTTCCCCCTTTATAATTTCTGAATGTTATGATACCACCTCTCTTGAGCTCCTTCTTCCCCTTTATTCCCATGGTTCCTTGTATAACCCTCCTTCTCCCCTTTCCATTTAACTACCCTATTTTTACACATTTGTTCTTTAGTAACACCTGTCTCCTACAATTTTTCTCTCGTTAATTCTTTCTTTCCTTTTACTTTCCTGGTTCACTTCCATTTTCCTGGCTCCTGCAGTTACATCAGGACATGTACTCATAAGGGTTTGGTGCTAGGATCCACAAATGAGGGAAAACATACGTCTTTTATTTTTCTGAGTCTTTGTTACTTCACTTAGTATAAGTTTCTATAACAGTTTCTAGACTTGTCCATTTACCTGAAGATTTCATTATTTCATCTTTCTTCACTGTTGAATAGAATTATATCATGTAAATGTACCACGTTTTTGTTAACCACTCATTAGTTGAAGGGCACTTGGGTTGCTTCCATCTCTTAGCTGTTTTGAGAAGAGCAGTAACAAACATGGTTGTACAAGTATCTCTGCAGTAGGATAAGTCCTCTGTGCATATGCCAAGGAGTTGTATAACCTAATCATATTTTTGGTTCATTTTAAGGTTTTTAAGAGTTCTCCACACTACTTTCCATGGGGGTTTCACGAGTTTTCAATCCCACCACCAGTGAATGAGCATTCCCCTTTCTACACATCCTTGCCAGGATTTGACATAATTTGTTCTCTTGATATTAGCCAGCCTGATTGGGGTAAGATGAAACATTAAGGTGGTTTTAATTTTCATTTCCCTAATTGCTAACAATGTTGAACATTTTCTAAAATTCTTTTTTTTTTTAATTTTGGGGTTTTACAGAATATATCAAAGAATCTTAATAATTTTTATCCCCCCACCCCCACAGGCATGATCACACAGCCTCACCCCACAATGCAACCCATATACTCTATCATCTGTATTAAGGATCAATGTGTCAAGTCAGTATCCCCAGACATTCCCCTGTGTAAGTCTATCCACTGAGGTCTAGTCAGCCTATCTAGAATCTCTTTTTTAAATGAAGATCAGCTCTTCCTCACCCTGAAGTCAGCTTCCAATGTTTCCTCATCTAAGATTGGGGTCAACTATTCATTTCCCAAATTCTATGCTGGGTTTTTGTCCTCCTGAGTTAGCATGGGACTTTGTGTACTGGAACCATTGTCATAGAATGAAAACCGTATGAGCAGGGTCCCAGGAGCTTGTAGTGAAACAGGGATAATGAGGGTCCCCTAAAGGTTCTTAGTCTCATTCATAAAAGAATTTAAGAATGGACCCAAATGGAAGCTTTTACAATTTTATTAGAATCTTAAAGAAAATCCTCAGGGCAGGCGACCTGGAAATCTTGGCAGATGCCTTGAGGAAGTGAATAGTGGGAAGATGGAAAGAAAGCCATTGAAGCCATGCAGGTTTAGAGCCTCCATGGAGGTCAGACACGTGGCTGACTCACAGCCACATGGCTGGGAGAAGGAAGCCTTAGAGAAAAAGTGAAGAAACACAGATGCTAGGGGCAGCCCAAAGCCTTAAAGAAAGCATGCTTACTAAGAATGGCATGAAGAAGAAAAGTAGAAATGCTTTCCTGAAGAATTTAGGAAAGTGGACACACTTATGAAGACCTACATGGCTGTGGCTGGTCTGGAATTTCTGCGGGGGTTTGAGCTAGTTCCAGACAGGAAATATTCACTACCTTATTAACACACCAGGTATTCCATCCATCAATTGAGCATAATTTAAGGTCAACCGGCCTTCCTGGGAGTGATTCTATCATCAGGTATTTGACCAGTGAGACTGGAAAGTTAGGTCCTCCAACAGATAGACTAGACATTTTTTTATAGTCTGGACCAGTTCATTTTATGGGGCTTATTGATAGTCTAACAATAAGATAGTGTCTCCATATGATCATGTACCTTATCCCTGGCTCTGAAAATCTTTCTGTCCCCTCTTCTGCAATGGTCCCTGAGCCCTGGGTAGGTGAAGTTTTATAGAGGTGTCCTGTCCATGGACCAGCAATTTGCAGACTCTTAATCTCTTTGTTTTGACCACTTTGTGTTCCTGGACCTTTGTTGCATGAGGGATCTTCATTAATGAGAATAGAGAGATTTAGTAGGGTTGTCTTTATGACCCCTATTCTATGTTCTGTGCACCTTAGATATAGAGATTGCATTGTAGATGTGTCATTTAGGCCTGGGCAATTCATAGACTATGTCTGTGTTTGATCAGTTGTGGTACTTGGTAATAATCTCTGACTGGTCCAAAATAAGCTTCTTTGATGAGTGGTGACTGGGAATTTTTTTTTGTAAATATAAGGATACATATTTTGTACATAGCAAGAAATTGCATTAGTTTAGAGATGTGACAGTCTATGAGTTTTTCTTTAAAATATATGACCTCTCCAGCCATGTGTATTTGGTTATGTTTACAGTACCACACTTGAGCTTCCTCCCATTGAGTGGGCTTTATTTATTCTTTTGTGACTTCTCTGTTTAGATATTTAACCCATCTTTTAATTGGGTCATTTGTGTTCTTGATTCTTTGGTTTTTTGAATTCTTTATATATTCTGGACTTAAACCTCTGTCAGATGTGTCGACTGGTGAATATTTTTTCCCACTCTGTGTGTTTTCTCTTCACTCTCTTGATTGTTTCTTTTGATGTACAGAAGCTTTTTAGTTTAATGACGTCCCATTTGGTGATTGTTGGCCTTAATTCCGAGTAACTAGTGTCCAAATTAGAAAGTCTGTTCCTATGTCTGTATCTTGTGGGTTACTGCCAATGTTTTCTTCTTACAGTTTTAGAGCTTTGAGTTTCAAATTGAGGTCTTTGATCCATTTGTATTTGACTTTTGTGGAAGGTGAGTGATAAGGATCTAGTTTCTTTCTTCTATAGGTCGAGATCCAGCTTTGCCAGCACCATTTGTTGAAGATGCTGTCTTTCCTCCATTGTGTGTTCTTAGCACCTTTGTCAAATATCAGGTTGCTGAAATAGTGAGTACCCAGGTTTGGGTCTTCAGTTATTTTCCCTTGATCTATGAGTCTATTTTTGTGCCAGTACAATGATGATTTTATGACTCTCCCTCTGTAGTATAGTTTGAGATACGAGAGAGTAATCCCACCCACTTTGCTCTGAGTGCTCAGGGTTTCTTTGTCTATCCAGGGTCTTCTGTGCTTCGATGTGAATGGATGATTGCTGTGAATTTACTGTCTAATGGAGACAGTGGGGTATTGAAGTCCCCTACTATTACCGAGTTGGGGATAACCTGTGTCTTAAAGTTCTGTAGTTTTTATATATTTGGGTGCACCAGAGAATGGTGAAAATATGTTCAGGATTGTAATATATGCTTGGTTAATTGCTCCGTTGATCAGAATGAAGTGACCCTCTTTGTCTCTTCTTATTAATTTTAATTTGAAGTTTATTTTGTCAAATACTTGAATTGCAACACCTATTTATTCCTTAGTGCTATTTTCTTGGAATATTCATTTTCATCCTTTCATCTTAAGGTAGTATCTATCCTTGGAAGTAAGATGGGTTTCTTACAGATATCAGAAGATTGGATTTTATTTTTTAATCCGTTCAACTCGCTTGTGGCTTTTGACTAGAGAGTTGTGTCCATTGATGTTTAAAATTACTATTGAAAGATATGTATAGGGGCTGGAGAGATGGCTCAGCAGTTAAACACTCTGCTTGTTCTTGCAGAAGGCCCTGGTTCAAATGCCAGCACTCACATGGCAGCTAACAACTGTCTGTTACTCCACTTACAGGGATCCAACAGCCTCTTCTGTCCTCCACAGGCATTGCAAAACACAGGTGCACTTACCTACATGCAGGCAATACAGGCATACACATAAAAAAAAATAATAAATAAAATATTTTTGTAAAAGAAAGGTATGTGTAGGTTGTCATCATTTTTATTCCTGTTTGCATTCTTTCTCTAATTTATGTTTCTTTCTCTTGCCCCTGCAGCATAGTTGTTACTTCTCCATTGTCTGTATTGCTTCAAATATTCTTTAAAGTGCTGGCTTTTTGGGCATGTATCCTTTAAGTCAATTCACGTTAGGGAAGAATTTTCTTTCCACTTCAACATTAAAATAGATATTTTTGTCGGGTAAAGTATTCTGGGTTGGCATGTATAGTCATTAAGAACTGGGAATACTTTGGTCCAGGCTCTTCTGGCTTTCATAATTTGCATTGCTGAGTCAGCTGTATTTCCAATGTTTTTGCTTACATATGAGTTGCTGTTTTTCTTTTGCAGCTTTCAGTATTCTCTCTTTGTTCTGTACATTTAATGTTTTTACTATGATATGCCATGGGGAGTTTCTTTTCTGGTCCTGTATATTTGGTGTTCTATGTTGGGCTTCTTGTATTTGCATGGGCATGCCTTTCATTAATTTTGGAAAATTCTGTTCTACAGTCCTGTTTGAGATCTGGTAAATACCATTAACCTGAGATTCTTCTCTTCCTCTATGACTATGATGCATAGATTTTGTCTTTTTGTGGTTCCCAAAATTTCCTGAACATTTCATTCCTGTATTTTTTTAAATTCATCTTTCATTAAGCAGCTTTATCATCCAATCTTGATATTCTGTTTTCCATTTCATTCACTCTGTTGGTGAGGCTTTCTCTTTGGATTTAGATTGGCTTATTGAGTTTTTCACTTCCTTATTTATCTCAGCTTGAATTTTCTTCAATATTTCTATCTCTTTTGTGAATTCAGTCAGCAGTTTAACCCTATCTTCTTTTTTATTTTTATTTTATTTATTATTTTTATTTTATGTGTATGAGTGTATTGCCTGCTGTATGTGAGTGCACCCATGTCATACAGTGCCGTGGAGGTCAGAAAGGGCTTCAGATTCCCCTGGAACTGGAGTTAAGGATGGTTTGTAGCCACCACGTGGGTGCTGGGAATCGAACCCGGGTCCTCTGCAAGAGCAGTTAGTGCTCTTAATCCCTGAGCCATCTCTCCAGCCCCCAATCCCTATCTTCTTTTAGTTCTTGGATTTGTCTGTTTGTGGGTTCTTTAAATTCACTGAATTCTTTCATCATTTTAATAATTGTACTTTTAAATTCTGCATCCTGGATTATCTTTAGGGGATTCTCCTTTTAGAACTCGTCTATATGACTGATGGAGTTTGGTGGCAACAGATTGTGGTTTTTCATATTATTATTTTTTTGTTGTGATTTTGGCATGTGGACGTCTTTTGAGATTGTGTTTCTGGTATGAAGCACAAAACTTCCTTTGTTCAGTTGAAGACTGTCCTATTTGTATTATTAGTGTGCCTTGATTTGTTTCTTATTGGGTATGTAAACCTGGTTGGTCTAGGTTTCCTGTCCTCTCATATTTTATATTGGAGGGAACAAACGGTTTCAGTTAAGCTACTCTGGAACTCCCACAGACTTCAGTCAGGTACACCCAGGCTTCCTTATAATGACTGGACCCCTACTAGTGGGCAGTAACAGCACAATTGGGAAGTTTGCTAAGGGGAGACCTGGTTTAGGCACGCTTGTGTGGTCTGCTAAGATCTCAGCCCCTACTGTAGGGAAGAGAAGTCTAGCCCTATAGAAGTTGGAGGTGCCTCACCTGGTCCCAATGGACGGGGTTGGGCACAGGGCCATTGTGGGAAGCTCAACACTATGCAGAGGCTGAATCCAGGCACTCTCAGGAGGTCTGTTGAGGTTTCTACTTCCCTTTCAATTTTAATAAGTAGTTTTTCTGCATAGCGTAGTTTTATTTTATAATTGTAGATTATTTCAGGATTTGAATATATCTTTAAGATGGTTTTAAATATTTCTGTTGAATAATCAGGTGCCATTCTATTGTGTATGCCTTTATAAATGACTTGTCTATCTTGTGGTTTTCAATTCCTAAATTTATTTTGTATTTTTTTAAAATTTCATTATTATTTTTATTTTATGTGTATGCATGTATTGCCTGCATGTAGGTAAGTGCACCCATGTCATGCAATGCCCATGAAGGTCAGAAGGGCTGTCAGATCCTTTGGTACTGGAGTTACAGACATTTGTTAGCTGCCATGTGGGTGCTGGGATTCAAATCTGGCTCTTCAAGAACAACCAGTGTTCTTAACTGCTGAGCCATCTCTCCAGCCCCTTAGTCTATATTTTAATGTTCTTATTATTAATATATATTGCAGAATTTCTGGTGCTGTCTATTTATTGTTCTCTAGGGCTCTTGTACCTCGATTGGCATCTCTTTCTCTTGGTATAGGAAATTATCTTCTGTGGTTTTATTAGAAATGTTCTCTATGCCACTTAAGGTCATTTGAGGATCTGTTCCTAAAGGATCACATGGGCTTGGGAGAAGCTCCTGGCTCCTCTCTTTTACCAGTTTCATCTATGTGAAGATAAGTCAAAGGTCCTGTTCGACCATGTCTGGAAGCATGAATGAGAGGTTTCCTCTAAGTTGACTCTCCTGTTTGTAGACTGGAAACTGATTAAAGTCCATCTCGTGGGGTCTCCATGTCCTCCCTAAACAAGAGGAAAGGTGACTCACCACCTTTACAGGATATTTTGAGAGATGTTCCATAGTGCCCTGGAACTTGGTCAACCTTGGAGGGCAAGGGGCAAAAACTGTCCTTTAAGTCCCTCTGACCACATTAGTATAGGCCTTAAAGTATGGCTGTCAAACATCCAATAAGTTTAGTTCCACCAGTCTGATACTTTTAATTATCATGTGCTATGTAGATAAGATGGGTAAAAAAACAGATATTCTCAGATAAATATTGACTAGATTTATATTTTGTTCCTTAAACTAGTTGATTAAACTATGACCATAAAAATTTTAAATTATGTGTATATTATTTTTGTCTCATTCATTATATATAAAAAACCTAAACAGACTTTCATCACTTGCTTAGGCTTTCTCATTTTTTTCTGTTTATTTTAGAAAATATCTCCATTCCCATATCTTTTTAATATCTTTTACATTCTCACTTTCTTTTTTTTTAATAATTATGAGACAATGTTTAGCGATCAGGCTCATTATTCAGGCTAATTATTTCATGCAGAAGTGACCCCTCCTTATCTCTTCTGATTAGTTTTACTTTGAAGTCTATTGTTGGATATTACAATTGCATTCCCTGCTTGTTTCTTGGTGCCATTTGCTTGGAATATGCTTTTCCAGCCCTTTACCTTAAGGTAGTGCCTGTCCTTGAAGGTGAGATGGGCTTCTTGCAGACAGTAAATAGATGGATTTTGTTTCTTAATCCTTTCACTTTGTCTGTGTCTTTTGACTGGGGAGTTCAGTCCATTGATATTTAAGGTTATTATTGAAGGATGTGTATTGGTTGCTGTCATTTTGATCGCTGATTGTGTTCTCTGTCTAATTTTGTGTTTCCTAGATTATACCTTTGATTATTTTCATTCATTGCTCCTAGGGTATAGTTTCCCTCTCTGCTCTCTCTGTATTGCTTCAAATATTCTTTGAAGGGCTGGTTTTGTGGACATGTATTCTTTCAGGCTGTTCATGTAATGGAAGATTTTTCTTTCCCCCTCAACTATAATAGAAATTTTTCGTGGGTATAGTGTTCTGGGCTGGCATCTATTGTTATGTAGAACTGGAAATACTTTGGCCAAGGCTCTTCTGGTTTTCATAGTTTTCATTGATAAGTCAGCTGTAATTCTGACAGGCTTTCCTTTGTATGTGACTTGTTTTTCTTTTGCTGCTTTCAGTATTCTCTCTCTGTTCTGTACATTTAGTGTTTTTACTATATGTCATGGGGAGTTTCTTTTCTGATCCTATTTGGTGTTCTGTGTACTTCCTTTATTTATATGATGATGTTTTTCCTTAATTTCAGGAAATTCTCTTCTACAATCCTGTTTAAGGTCTGGTCAAGACCATTACTCTGAAATTCTTCTTCCTCTATTCCTATGATCCATAGATTTGGTCTTTTTATGGTGTCCTATATCTCTTGCATATTCTGTTCCTGTGTTTTATTTAGTTTTCCATAATCTTTGCTTGAGTGGTCCAATTCTTCAACTTTATCCTCCAGTGTTGATATTCTGTTTTCCATTTCATTCATTCTAGTGGTGAGGCTTTCCCCTGTTGTTTCAAGTGGGCTTATTGAGTTTTGAAATTCCTCTTCATTTCTGCCTGAGTTTTCTTCAATGTTTCTATCTCTTTTGTGAATTCATTCAGAATTTTATCCCTATCTTCTTTCAGCTCTTTGATTTGTTTGTTCGTATGTTCTTTAAATTTGTTGAATTCCTTGATCATGTTTGTGATTGTTCTTTAAAACTCAGTGTCCTGGGTTATCTCTAGAGGGTTCTCCTTGTAGAACTCTTCTACAGAATTGGTGGAGTTTGGTGGGGACATAGTGTTTTGGCTTTCCATTTTATTATTCTTTCGTTGTGGTTTTGCCATGTGAATTTCTTTTGTTGTTTATGATTCTGATATAAGAATTAAGTCGAAGTACGCTTCTGTTTGTATTATCCAGCTGCCTAGATCCTTTATTTATTGATTATGTAGAGCTGTTTGGTAGAGGGTTCAGGTTCTCTCAGGTTTAATTTGGAGGGAACTGATGGCTTCAGATCAGCTATTCAGGAGTACCCACAGAAGACCAATTCAGGTTCCAGTCAGGTACACTCAGGCTTCCATTACCAGGTGGAGGCAGGATCCCGGTGCTCTCAGGCAGTCCCCTGTGTTCTTAACTCTATGCCAGAGGGAGGCCAGAGGGAGGCAAGAACTGGGCACTCTCTGGTGGTCAGCTGAGACCTAAGCCGTTACACAAATGGAGGTCCAAACCCACCCTCTCAGGCTGTCTGCTAGGATCTCAGCCTTAGCCTACCAAAGCCAGATCAGCCCTGGGGCCTTGGGAGGATCCTCACAAAATCCCAGGTAGGGGGATGGATATAGCACAATTAGAGGAAGCTCACCACCACATAGAGGCAGGATCCAGGGGCTCTCAGGCAGTCGCCTGGGTTCTCAGGCCATCTGTTAGATGGAGGTCAGAGGGAGGCCAGAACTTGGCACTCTCTGGTGGTCTGCTGAGATGCAAGCCCCTACACTGATGGAGGTCTGAACCCACCCTCTCAGGCTGTCTTCTAGGATCTCCAATCTTAAGTTTAAAAATAAATTGATTTATTTGGGCCAGCTGTATGGTCTTAAACACCCAAAAGGAAAGTATAACCAAAGAGTAAAGTCGTAAGTATACTTCTTTAAGAGTTCAAGGGAATACACTTCCCAGACATTAGGTTTAAGTCTATATAAAATGTTATTTAGACACTTATTTCTGATTGATGATTTTGTTCCTGAACAAAAAGTGCTGCTCAGATGTAAGACTTCAAATCTTGGTCTTCAATATTGTGGTGCCTACCTGTAGCTAAGGGAGGCAACCAGCTATTTTTCTATAATGATGGATAAATTTGTTTTCTCCCTCATTAACTGATACTGATTCTAACCAGTCCTACAGCTATCAAAATACCTGAAAGCAAATCCTGAATCCATCACTACTCTCATCAAGAAATTCCAATGGACTCTCATATGAACATTTGAAAATTGCCCTGTTCTGACTTTTTACTAGTTCTGTCTAGAGCTTGTAATGCTAATTATTCTTGACTTTACTTCTCATTCACATCTCCTATTCATGATTCAAGGACTTTCTTCTCCCCTTAGAGACAAGAGTTATGCAATTTGGGAGTCATTTAGATAGACCCACTGAAGGGATACTCCAATTGCCTCACCCTGTGTCCCTGTTCAACATGGAAGAAGCCAGAGCGGTCTGCATCCCTATTCCCTATTGGTAATTTGGGTAACCCTTTGGAAGATGGCATGATAAGAATAGGAGGTAGGAATTGGCTAGTCAGTTAGGGTAAAAAGACCCCAAAGAAGCCAGTTTCATTTTAATGTCAAAAATATTTGGGAGCTTGTATCTAACATTTAAAAGGTTTTAGGGTTACCTCTTCAGAGGGGGGAATGTTAGAGTACCCAAAAGCCCCATAAAAATAAATAAATGAAAGAAGAAAAAAAGAAAAAAGTTATGGGGAGATATGGAAGGTGTTGGAAGGGAGGGAATGGGCATGGATTTGATCAAAACACCTTATATGCATGTATGAAATTCTCTGAAAAAGTTTCTGAAAAAGTTAAAAAAAGGAAATATTCTCTGTGTCTACTTCTATGACTATAAATCAAAGTTTACATCTTTTCATGGTGTCCTAAAGCTGTTTAATGTTCTATTAAGTTTTTACTTAATTTATCATTGGTATTTACTGAGGAATCCCATTCTTTTACTTTTTCTCCATCCCTGACTCTATTTTTCTCATGATCTATTCTGTTGGTGAGGATTTTCATTGAGGTTCCTATTTAGTTTTTGAGTTTTTCATTTCCGACACCACTTCAGTTTGGGCTTTTCTCGACACTTTAAATTTCATTTTCATGTCTTGGATTGACTTCCTTAATTTTTTCATTGCTTTCTCTTTGTCATATTTGAGTTGTTCAACCATAGCTATAATCATTATCTTGAACTCATTGTACAGAATTTCTTCCACGTACTCTTCCTTAGAGGCAATTTCTATAGGATTTGTGGTTTTTGGAGCAGATGTGTCATTTGTTTCTTTTTGTGATTTTTATTTCTGCATTGGGAATTACAGATCTAGAGTTTGTTTGCTTTTTGCATTTTTATTTCTTTTTTGTTCAAGTCACCATTTTCCTTTCAGCAGAAGTGTTTCTAATTTTCTGAAGTGTCTAATTCATAGCAGACTTTGGGTGTAGATTTCTTTTGCTTTTCTGATACTCAGGGATATCCCAGAAATTCTGCTATCATTTGCATATTATGCCTGCAGTAGCTTGATCTAGAAGAATGGAAAGAGTCTCGTGGCAATATTTACTGGTACTAGGTCTCAGTGCAGGGTGGGACAAATGGAGGGCTCCAGTCAGGCAACTGTCAATGATATTTTGAGTTCAAAGGAAAGGAGTGGGATTTCATGTGTAGGGCAACTGGAGAAGTTCCTGGTGGGGAGCTTACTGGGATATCTATAGTCCCAAAGGGAGGGAGAGGAACTGCGAAGGGGTGGTTTCCAGCAAGGAGCCATGGGACTTTAGAGGAACTAGAATGAAGACAGTGGCAGGATAGGGATTACAGGTGGTCTACCTGGTATCTGGGTCATGTTGACTACTGAATACTCACTTATGGGAAACTGGCTCTGGTCTAGCAAGTTTCAAGCTGGATAGTTTCTGGAAGGCTTATTATTTTGGGATTTACCAATAACTTTTATACATTTTAAATTTCACTCAAAGTACACAGTGCATTTAGAATTTTTTAAATGGCAAGACTATCAGGTCAAATCTTGTGCAATGCATATAACAAAATGAAAAATATGCTGCAAAAACAAGAACATAACATGAAATATGTTCTGTATTCACAGTAATGTGAGATATTTTTATAATTTGGAGAATGTAATATTCTATAAATTTAAATCTTTCATATGGTATTTATGTTTTATTCCTTTGTAGACATTTTAATTCATTGTAGTGTTGTCATTACATAGAACACATTCATTGTATCATTCTGTCCATTCACATTGAAATTTTGTACCCCTCTGACCTTTAACTCCCCTATTCTTTTCATCTACCAGCTGCTCCAAAAGTTTTATCCCTTTTTTCTATGAAGAGGATTAATGCAGGTACTTAATAAAACTGAGATCATGAAATATCTGTCACTTTATATTCATGAGATTTAGTAATTTTTTGTAATGTCTTCAAATTTCACTCACATTGCAGTATATATCAGAATCTCATTTCTTTTGGGATGTAGAAATTATTTGTTATTTATTCCTTAAATATGGCCAAAGTTCAAGGGGCATGCCTGTTTCACAGGAATAAGGACATCGGTGCTAAGAAGACTCCTAGTATTATTAAAATGTACATACTGCTACCTTTTTATATGTATGCACTCTAGATGTTTATCTATTATGTCTGGATGGGAAATTGGGTTGTTTTCACTTTTTAGTTATTATTAAATAATGCTGCTTTCAATATCAGTGGGATACCCATTCTGCTTTCTCTTTTCTATTTTATTAATATACATGATATTTTGATATATAAATTAATAGATTTTAAATAGAAAATATGGGATTCCTTCTCAGAGAAATTAATATACATGGAGCTACTTCATGAATCAGGAAGGATACAGTAGTAGGAATAGATGTTTATATGAATATTTCAGGTGTAATATCTACAGAAACCTAAAGAAAATATCTGTTTCTACCTATGGAGTATCTTTCATTTCTAGTGCCATTAAGACATTGAGTGTGTACAAACATTAGAAGGTATGATTTAAAAACGAGAGAAGTAGGTTTCCATATGGCATTTTCAAAGGTATTTAGTGCAAATTATCTTTTCCCGTACTCCTTCCTCTGCACTTTCCTCCACCCCAACCCATTTTCCATTCTCTTTCCATTATTACAACTCCCCCTTCCTATTAAGAGCATTATTTGCTTCTTTTCATGAAATTCATCCTACATTGCCTCTTACTAGTTTCCTACCTTCAATAGGTATTCCAATTTAAACAAATGTCTAAAGATTCAAAGCTAGGAGCAATATATGAGACAGAATATGCCACACTTGCCTTTCCAAGTCTGGGAGATCTGACTCACAATGGACTTTCAGCTCCATTCCTTTACCTGTGAATTTCATAATTTCTTTTTTCTTAATAACTGAATATTATTCCATTATGTATACGTGCCACATTTCATTATTCAGTCATCAGTTGATAGACATTTGGATTGTTTCCATTTCCTGAGTTTTGTCAATAGAGAGATGATGACCATGGATGAGAAAGTATCCCTGTAGTAGGATATGCATTCCTTTCAGGCTATGCCCAGGACTGTTATCATTAGATCATATCTTTGATCTATTTCTGGAGTTTTGAGGACTTTCCATATTGATTTTGATAGTGGCTGTAGCAGTTTGGACTTCCACCAACAGTGAAGAAATGTTCTCCCTTTCCCACAGCCTGGCCAGCATTTATTGTCATTTGAAAAATGTTTTAGCCATTCTGAGTGAAGTAAGATGTAATATGTTGGCTATTTGTATGACTTCTTTTGTGACCTCTCTGTTTAGTTCCATGCTCTTCCTCACCCAGGAATAATCACTTGCAAATATTTTTTTTCAGCTAAGATTGGGGTCTGCTGTCCATTTCCCCAGTTCTATGCTGGGTTTTGACTGTTTGAGTTTACATGGGTCTTGTGCATGCTGACACCATTGCTGTACATTCAAATATACAGGTTCCTAGGAGCCTGTAGGACTCTCTTTCCATGTGGTCATGCACCTCCTCCCTGGCTCTTACAATCTTTCAACACCCTCTTCCAAAATGGTCCCTGAACTCAAGGTAAGTGAAGATTAATATAGAAGTCCTGTCCAAGGCCCAGCATTCTGCAGACTCTTAATCTCAATGCTTTGTCTACTTGTAACCTTTTGTGTTCCTGATCCACTGTTGCACAAGAGAGCTTCTTTAATGAGAATTGAGACATTCATTACTGCCGTCCTTACACCTTGTTCTATGTTCCATGAGTCTTGGGTGTAGAGGTTACATGGTAGATTTGCCACTTAGGCTTGGAAAATTCACAGACAATGTCTGTGTGTGACCAGTTGTGGTACTCTGTAATAGTTTCCATCTGGTGCAAAAGAAGCTTCTTTGATGAGTGATGACTGGATTATTTGTATGTAAATATAAGATATGTTTTGCACAGGGTATGAAATTACATTAGTCTAGGGATGTGACAGCCTAGGGGTTTTCTCTAAGATCTATGACCTCTCCAGCCATGTGTATTTGTTTATGTTTACAGTACCACACATGAGTTTTCTCCCATTGAGTGGGCTATTAGTCCAATTAGATAGTTGTTGATTGTGCCCAAGATCAAAGTGCCCCTACTGCATGAATATCTTATGCCATTCTGGTCATTGATGTGGTTATTTGGTCTTGAAGTTAATGGTGGACTATTGACTGATGGTCTCCATTAGCACCTTGTATAGTGCTCTCCAAAGCTATGATAACTAGCCTTAAGGGGAAGTGGCTTTCAGGCCATTTCCAGCTCCAATGCTCCAAATCCTCTATCCAAAATATGCTTTGTCTTCAGCAGTAGGGTCTTACCTTCGAGTTCCGGGAGGTAATCAAGGGTTGTTGCAATAGCCTGTATGGTTTTTAGAGTCTCTTGGACCATCCCGGCCAACAACTTAAAGGAAGGTTTCTCCACTCTGGCGTTGTTTCTTGTCATGTAGCCTTTAGTTATACACATTGATTCATGTAGAGATATTGTATTTGTAATTTATCATTAGGTTGTTGAACTAATATGATTCGCTCTGTTTTTAAAATTATTTATTATTGCTCTTTCATAGGGTACTCTAATTATAAAAAATAATGTGAAAACTGTATGTGATGTGATATCAGCAGGCTTCTACATCTTGTATAGATTCCCCATTAAATGATACAGCTACTCCTTCAAATCTTGTGTTAGGATGCATTTCTCAATCATTAGGTAATGTGTGACTGAACATGAACTACAGCAGGAGCTGAAAATACTTTAATTGATGAACTCTTCCAAATATTAAAAAAAAATATTCTAGACACTCAGGAAGATGAGTTACAAGGATCCAGAGCTCAAGGCCAGCCTGAACTAAAGTGTAAGACTGTCTCAGATCTCTCCTCACAAATAAAGAAATAACAAAAATTTCACATATTGTTCTCCAGGAAATGTGACAGGATGAAGAAATTCCCAACTTATTTTATGAAGCAAACATTTCCATAATACCAAACAAGATAAAGAGTTAACAAGAAAATGGGACAGATAATTTTCAGTGACTACGAAACAAAATTCCTTCACAATTGGGGGGTAGAGAGATGGTCCATCAGTTTAGAGTACTGGCTGCCCTTGGAGAGGACACAGGTTTGATTCCTAGCACCTACATGGTGGTTAATACCCATCCTTTACTCCAGCTTCAGGGGATCTGACACCCTTTTCTGACTTCTGCAGGCATGGTATGCATGGGTACACTTACATACATGTAGGCAAAACTTTCATACACATGAAATAAAAATAAACAAAATTTTAAAATAGTTTAAATATTCCTTAACAAATTATATGAAATAATACCCAGCAATAGATAAAAAACATAAAATAACCAATTGAGATTCGCATCAAAAGCTACATAGCTGATTCAAAGTTTACAAATGGTTATCTATACCATTGATCATGTTGACAGTCAAATGTGAAAAATGGTCATATTAAAAGATGCAGAAGCTTACACAATATCAACGCTCATTTATTATACACTCTCACAAAAACTGAAAGAATTTTCCTCAACGTGATGAAGGGTTTATGTGAAAACTTTCCAGGCACCATAATCCATAATTATTAGAAACAGAATGTATCCCTCTACAGTCAACCAAGATAATATTGGTGAAGATGTAGGCACATAGACCTGTGGCTAAGAATGGAGGAACCTAGGAATATATGGACACAAGTATTGTCAATCTATTTCTGACAAAGTTAAAGAAGAATATCATAATAATAAAATATTTCAACAAGTGATCATAGAAAGGCAGATATCCATGTGCAAGTGTGAACTTTGACATTGATCTCACACATTGAACTACTTTATACAAAAGTAGTTCAAAATGAAGGGCTGAACTGTAACAAATTGCATACACAAGAACATTTAATATGTTAACATAGGATAAATGTTGTACAGCTTTAAGATTATTGATGAGTTTTAAATCAAACAAAGAGGAATAATTTCCAAAATATTAAAAAATAAATGAATTGGACTTTACTAAAATGTCATTTTCTATAAAATTCAATACTGAGGCACTACAAAGACAAGTTTCTGCCTTGAAGAACACATTCACACAGCACATATATGAAAAATAACATGAATATCCAGAATGTTCCAAAACACAATAAAATAAATATAAAATAGATAACCTAAGAAAGAAGTTTCAAATTAAAAAAGTCTCATAAAATTATTGAAGATCCTTTCTGATAGGATTCAGAAATTTTGTTTTAGAATGAAATGAGATCTGTGCAGTTGTCTAGTTGGAGCTCAAATGTAAGCTTATGTGTTTTTCACACATGCATGTTGCTAGCGAAAAATCTCAAATATAGCCAGGTGTGGTGGTGCATACTTTTAATTCCAGCACTCAGGAGGCAGAGGCAGGCAGATATCTGTGAGATGAGGCCAGCCTGGCCTACCCGATGAGTTCTAGGCCTGCAGAGGTTACAGGGGTACCCCGTCTCATAAAGACAAAAAGCATCTCAAATATGTGTTTACCTATCTCATGTAGATTTTATTTCATTTAGTTCTGCAGGATGCTCTAGCAGATCATCTTAGGCTGTGAACCTGCTAAGTTGCATGATGTTCTTGTGAATTATTTTTCCTTCCTGCAACTCAATAGTAAAAGTTTGTAACATTTAATTAATTAAACCTATGATTTTAGCTGCAAACTGCAGAGCTTTCATTCTATTTATAATTTTATGTGTTAAACAGAGCCTCTTCCGCCCTCTGGTGGCCACTATATTAAACAACAGTTCTTTGAATTTTTAATGTGGGAAAGAACTTCAGCATCACGAATTACTTATGAGTATGAAGCCCTCTGGCGGCGGTACTTAAAATAAGAGCGTTTTGAACATTTTTTTTTTTCCTTCATATTTTGTAGTGAATTTTTGCGAATTTCACACAATATACTTTGATCATATTTTACTCCCTTCCATATCTGCACACCTCTTACATGGCCCTCTGCTGGTTTTCATGTACTCTATCAAATACATTAACGCCTAGCAGTCAAGATTGTGTCTCCATATGTCCCTCTGTGTGAGTCCATTCACTGGAACCTGGATAACCTATCTAGTGTCACACCCTTAAAGAAAACCAAATCTCCTGATTCCAGTAGTTTTCGTAGCCAACAGTTCCTTGGCTAAGATTGGGGCTTCTTACCCACTTCTCTACTTACAGTCTGCGGTTTTCTCGGGCTTGATCTTTCTCTGGCTTGGACCTTGTGCATTGCTGTAAGTTCATATGAGAAAAGTTCCAGCTGTCTGAAAACTTCTGTTTTCTTGTAGACATCAATAACTTCTCACTCTTAACAATATTTCTGCTCTTCCCCAATGTTCTACGAGCTTTGGGTGGCAGAGGTTTGATATTATCCAGGGATAAGCACTCTGTACTTTGACCAGTTGTGGCTTTCTGGTTTAATATCCATCTGCTGCATGAGGAAGCTTCACAGGTGGGAGCTGAGAGATGCATTAATATTCTTTTCCACCCCCTTACACTCCCACACCCTGTTCTGCTATGTTCCATGAGCCTTAGGTATAAAGATTGCATTGTACATGCATCACTTAGAGCTGGGCACCTCACAGACACTTATTCTCTGCATTTGACCTGTTGTTGAACTTTGTTAGTCTCTATAAGTTGCAAAAAGAAGTTATTTTGATGAGTGTTGTGAGTTACACTTGTCTGTAAACATTAGAATATATATTTAGAATACATTAAGAATTATGTTGGTTTGGGGATGTGATAAATAAACATTATTCTAGGACAAGAACTCTCCAGAAATGGGTATATTCCTATGTTTATCATGCAATGCATGGATTCCCTTCCACTGAGCAGGTCTTATGTCTTGATTACTTCCAAGATAAAATGCCACCACCATGCCAGTAGAGGTTATTTCTTGGGTCTGTCACTCTTGTGGTTTATAGACTTTACAGCTGTATGGGATAATTGATTGGTCTACTTCCTTAGCAGTTTTCATATTATCTTCTAGTATTATGGGAGTTAGTCTTCAGGAAGGAGGCTTCCAGCTCAGTTCCAACTTGATTGCTGCAAGTCCTGTGTCTTCAGCAATATGTTCTAACATATATGTTCTGGGAGGAAATCAAGGACTGCGGCAAAAGCCTGTATTCTTTTTGGGTGTCTTTTGGATTGCCCTGGCCAACAACTCAAAGGGAGACTTCCCAGCCTGGCACTGTATTTTTCGTTGTGTAGCCTTCAGCTATTCATATGCATACTGCAAGCATATTTTCAGTAGATTTTTGAACTAATACAATTCCCTTCATGTTCTTCACCACCTAAGTCTTGTTACTTTTGTAAAATTAGAATATTTTATTTTCGGGGAAAGTCATACATGAGTATTATATTTAAATTATTTCCTTCTCTTCCAGTTCCCCTCCAAACACTCCCATGTACCTCCTACTCCTTCACAATTTCTTGCATACATTTATACAAAGATACATGAGAGATAGATAGT
>NW_008353482.1:876842-877127 GCF_000622305.1 Nannospalax galili | reverse complement strand
TAGACAGATAGATAGATAGATAGATAGATGATAGATAGATGATAGATAGATAGATAGATAGAGATAGATAGATACAGATGATAGATAGATGAGAGATAGAAACATAGATGACAGATAGATATAAAGATGATAGTCAGATGATAGCTAGATAGGTAGATAGATAGATAGACAGATAAATATAAAGATAGATAGATGATTGATTGATAGATAGATAGATGATAGATAGTACATGGATAGAAAGATGATAGGTGATAGGTAGATGATAGCTAGATAATTGATAGATGT
>NW_008353482.1:809868-875849 GCF_000622305.1 Nannospalax galili | reverse complement strand
GATAAATATAAAGATAGATAGATGATTGATAGATAGATAGCTAGATGATAGATAGATGATAGATAGTACATGGATGATAGATAGATGATAGATAGATAGATAGATGATAGATACATAGATAGATAGATGAGATAGATAGAGACAGATGATAGATAGATGATAGATAGAAAGACAGATGACAGATAGATATATAGATGATAGCTAGAAGATAGATAGGTAGATAGGTAGGTAGATAGATAGATAGGTAGATAGATAGATGATAGATAGATAGATGATAGATAGATGGATAGATAGATGATAGATAGATGATAGATAGATAGATAGATAGATAGATATAAAAATAGATAGATGATAGATAGATGACAGACAGATGACATAGATAGATAGATTGATAGATGATAGATAGATAGATAGATGATTGATAGATAGATGATAGATAGATAGATAGATGATGGATGAGCTAGATAGATATATAGGTAGAGAGACAGATGATAGATGATAGACGACAGATAGCTAGATGATAGAGAGATAGATGAGATAGATAAATGATAGATGATAGAGATAAATAAATAGATAAATGATAGATAGATAAGATAGATAGATGATAGATAGATGATAGATAGATAGATTAGATAGATGATAGATGGATAGATAGACGATAGATAGATGATAGATAGATAGATGATAGATAGATGATGATAGATAGATAGATAGATAGATAGATAGATAGATAGATAATGCATTGATTTCACTTAATGATGCTCATGTGTGCCTGCTTTTAGGGCTATCTGCTTGGGACTAGATAATGTTTCATAGAGTTAGTCCCTGGAGAAAGCTGATTCTCCCTCCTTCAGCATCCATTGATTGCTCAAAGCTCTTTATCTTGAGATTGGAGCCCATGATATTTCCTTATCCACAGTGGCATGTCAGCTGGTGCTATGCAGGTCTTGTTAGACTACCAAACTCCAGATTTCATTGGTGTAGCTTCGCTATCATTTCTAGAATGCAGTAACTAGCAGTGGGTGTCTTGTCCCTGCCACTATTACAATCATTCCTCCCCCTTTTCTGACATGTTCCCCAAGCCTTAGATGTAGAGTTACATGGTAGATGTAATCATTTAGGACTGAGAACCTCACAGATACTTGCTCAGCCATGTTTATTGATGTTCTTTTTGCAATATCTAGGGAATGGAAACAACTTAAATGTCCCTCAAATAACAAATGGATAAAGAAAATGTACATTTACACAATGGAGTAATAAAGAAAACTGAACTGATAAAATTTGCAGGGATCATTGTGGTGAAGGTGAAGGAAAGATTGTTATAACCAGGGATCTTGGGTGATCACAAGGAAATGGAGTTTTCAAGACTTCTGGAAACTTGTTCATATGAACTTACAGCAATGATGACGGCATGCACAAGACCTATGCAAACACAAACCAGACAGAGTATAGAAGTGGGGGAATGGGTAAGAAGCCTCAGCCTTAGCTGAGGAAGTATTGGCAATTTATCACTGCTGGGTGAGCTAGAGTTGGTCTTCTTTATGGGAATGACACTAGATAAGTTGACCAGGCTCACCTCCAATTAATGGACTTGGGAGCATTTCTAGACTCATATATATATATATGTATGTATGTATATATAGGTGTGTGTGTGTGTGTGTGTGGTATGATAGATGCATGAAATCAGGCGGGAAGTTATGGAAATGCACATATAGGAGGAAGGTGTAAATATGATACAGATGTGGTGAATGAAATGTACAGAAATTCAATAAGTGTCTGTGAGATGCCTAGCCCTAAGTGACACATCTACAATGGGACTGCTACACCTAAGGCTCACAGAACATAGTGGAAGAGGGGGTAGAGAGAATACTCATGCATCTCACAACTCTCACCAGCAAAGTTTCCTCATGCAACAGAAGGTGATGAACACAGAAGGCCACAACTGGAAAATTGTACAGCATAAGAAACCGCAGAGTGTGTGTCCCTGGATAGGAATCATTAAATCTCATCCACTCAGTGCTCAGGGACCATTGTGGAAAGGTGGGGGGGCGGAAAGATTGTAAAAGAAATGCTGTATTAACATAAGGAAACAGAGTCTTCCAGGCTTCTGGGAACTTGCTCATATGAGCTTGTAACAATGGTTTCAGAATGCACAAGACCCATGCAGACTCAATCAAACAAAAACCTAGCATAGGTCTGGGTACATGATCAACAGTTCCAAATCATAGCTGAGGAATTACTGGAAACTGATCATTGCTGGGCTGAGTTGATCTTCTTTAAGAGAGTAACACTAGATAGGCTGAACAGGCTCCAGTGGATGAATTCACAAGAGGTATCTGGAGACACAAGCATGACTTGATAGACCTTAACATATATGACAGGATGCATGACATCCAGTGGGTGAACTATGCAGGGAAGGGAAAGGGGTCTAAATATGATTAAGATCCTTACCATCCTTCCTCAGGGGTTTAAATTTCTACTTCCCTTCTAGGAGCCATTTCTAGGGACATTATCATTGTTTTGATGGCCTCTCCTTCAAGGAAAGTCATTGACAATTCCATGGACAATGAGTGACTAATTCTCTTAGTCAAGGTTAGAGAAGACATTACATTAGGGTATGGGGATAAGGGTGCATGCTCTACTAAGGGTGGGGAAGCTATTTTCTCAGCAAACCAAGTCAATTAGAATATGAGCATTCAATGCCCTAAGCTTCATCAGGGTCCTCCCACATCTCCATCCCAAGTTGCAGGATCTTTCTTTTCTAATCAGTGCCATCCATTTAACTGCCAATACCTTTCAAGGCTTTAAACTTGCATTGAAAGACATTCAATCATGTGAGAACATGTTGTTTTTCAGCAGCCAAAGTACTAGAACTTCTAGAGAGAAGAGTCTATTACAGGGAACACCTAGAAATTTACATTGTTTATGTGCATTTGGAGCTGGGAAATTTGAGCTCCAAGGTCATTCATTTTCTTTACTTTATCCGGAAGAGCTGGGAGTAACAAGTCAGCATGATTACATGTCTTACTTTTTCACATTAAATCCCTTGTTCCTCATAAGAGGTGAATTGGGTGTATCAAATTCATTTATCTTACATATTTCTTTAAATAATCCATATCATGAATTTCTAGTGCTCTCCAGATTACCAGGGTAGTCTTTAGTACCTCTGGATTTTTTGAGTTGGAGAATCAGCCCCCAAAAAAAAAAAAAAAAAAAAAAACACTCATGATTCTGTTTCTCTAGAACCATTCCCAATATCCACAATCTGCATTTGTCAGAGATCTCTAGAGATATAAAACCGTAGCCCCCAAATTACTCATTCCTCCAAAAAGAGTGAGCCTATGGAGAGTAAGCCAGCCAGGGGCAAAAGGAAGAGCACCCTGGGAAGAGGGATGGAGCGTGAGCAGACCAAGAGTTAGCCCCTGAGAGTTAGCCATGGCCATACATTAGAACTCTGAGAGCGGAGTGTGTGGTGGGGTGGTCTGAAGCAGGCAGCAGCAGGTGAGCCAGTCTGCATGGCCCCATGCAAACTCTGCAGGGTGAGTCAGGATGCACAGCCAGAAGATAAGCCAGACCTTGGGGTGAGACTGTGCATGGGCACAAGGCCCAAAAGCTGATGGAGACTAGGGGCAGGCCTTGAATGACGAATCCCTTATGAGATGCCATTTCTTTGTAAGTTACCCCCTTCCAAATGTCATATAAACTATGCAAAATTCAAACAGAACTGTGTTATGCTGCTTTGTTGATCCACATCAGGACCACAAGACACTGAGTGAGGGCAAGTCAAACAGAGAGCAGGGAGGGGAAAATTTAATGAAATACAACTGATTGAATGAATATCAGACCAGCTATATAATACAGGTTAGTAGTATGATGACTATTTGCACACTGAGGAGGCTGAGAACCCAGCAGCTGCTTAGGCTCAACCCATGAGGTTGGACATCTCAGTGTCCCAATTTGGCACTGAAGGCCTAGAGGCATTACTGGAGATCTGCTGGTTTTCTCTCCATATTGGAAGACAGAAGACGCGGAGTTCCAGTGTAAGCAGCAATATCATCACAAGATGGATGCACAGAGCTAAGGGATACAAGCAAAAGCAGTATTACTTTTCCTTCAAACCATTTTATATCTAGGGCACTGCCAGAAGGTGAGACTCATTCAAGAAGATGGTCTTCGGTCCTCTGTAGTCCTTATAGGGAATGCCCTCAAAGACCGGTCCAGAGGTGTACTTGACTTCTTATCCTATTAAGTTAACAAGCATGATATGCTATCACAATATGAAAAAGAATGTAACATTGATATGTTGAAGTGATATTGATCCCAAAATCCTCTGATGGATGGTAATAACAAGTCTCTGGTCTCCTTTCCTTGACATTTATTTTTAAGCTACCAGCACTAAATGGACTTATAGCAGTTTCTCAATAAATATTCTCAGGGAATAAATAAAACTGTAAAACTTCTATGGTTGACCTAGGTGAGCACTTCACAGTAAAATCTTCTCTGAATGTGTTGCACACAGTCTAACTAATAAACAAATATCTATAATACATATTTGAGTTCAGTGGAACTTTTCTCTGAAAAAAAGTGCTGTGTTCCATGCCTTAAGACTTTGAGGTAGACCATAGAATGCCAATCTCTCTCTCTCTCTCTCTCTTTCTTTCTCTCTCTCTCTCTCTCACACACACACACACATAATCCCCTCCCACACACAAACAAACAAATAAAAGCTTCAAGGCCTGCAAAATGGATCAGTAGATGAAGGTGCTTTCCATGCAAGCCTCACAACATGAGTACAATATCTGGAACCCATGAAAAGTTGGAAGTTGTGAACAAAATATGCAAAATCATTCTCTGACCTTCACAGGTGTGTCATGGTAAAAATCCTCCATTCACATAATGCATGCATAATAATAATAAATAATTGAAAAAATCATTAAACCTAATCAATTATTGGATTGTGGTGTACTATTGCCTCATCAGAACTAGATCTAAAGCTGTATCATAATTTAGCTACAGAGGAGCTAATGACATAGGGTAGATGTGTGTGCTATAGCTACATGAATCGTTAGCTAAGGATCATATTTTGGAAGCAAAGAGCAAATAAGACACAGCTCATGTATTTTGGAATTCCCTATTACAGGAGGGAGGTAGAGTATGGGTATTAAACTCTATATGTGATATTTGTTGTATATTTAATGATGGTGGAAGAAGAGGTTATTATAAAGTCACAAATTGAGAATATTTAATCCAAACTATGGGTGTTCTGACATTCTAGGAGAATGGGCATGAAAAGTAGAGACTAGATAAATGTTAAAATGTTGAGAGATTTTATGCTTCAAAGACAAAGAAAGCATAAATAAAGAACCAGAATGTGACAGAAAATATGGTACATTACAGTAATGGAAAGATTGTTGTTCCTGTCTCATCAAGTTTGTGTTTGTGTATGTGTTAGTGCATGGTAAAAGGCATATATCTCAAAATATACAGAAAACACAATGCACACTTTGCACTAATAGTATTCACTTTTATTTGTCTTAATAGAAATGGATATATAATTTCAATATTAGGGAAATCATACAAGTTTGTAACTTTGGGGGGTAGGGCAGCAGTAAGTTTTCTGGATTGAGTAATAAAATACATTTCTAATCTTCAGTTATGGAGATGGACACAGAATCTATATATTCAGTTTTTGTAGTCATTGAATATCCAGGAAATAATGGTCTCATTCTGATTCATGGTTTGTTTATTTATTCATTGTTTTATTCTGAAATCATCTGGAGTAAAATGTTGCATTAATTCATGTGGTTCTGAGTTTGGTTGTGATGGAAGATTATATTATAGGCATCAGCACACAGGCAGGGTTGAATCCCTGGCTGACACTGTAATCTTGAAGACAAGATGAGCAATGTGTGAAGAGAATGAGGCATGAAGATTTGGGTGGGCAGCCATGGAACATGGGAGCAGCAGCATAAGAATATCCAACATAAATAAAGGAAAAGAAATCCAAGAAACCAAAGAAGTACTAGAATCAGGTGATGACCCATAGGCAAGAAAGGAGAGATTCAGGTATTGCACACAAATTTAGATGATGAGATATCTGTAAATTTAGCTTAGCAGAAGCAACGTTAAGAGGAAATAAATTTTGGTGAAATGATAGAAGAATAAGATAAAAATGAAGACGCTTGGCATGGGGGTACACACCTTTCATCCCAGTATTCCAGAGGCAGATGCAGATGGATTTCTGTGAAACCCAGGCCAACCTGGTCAACATAGTGAGTTCCTGGCTAGCTGGGGTTACAGGGAAAACTTTGTCTCAAAAAAAGAAGAAGATGAAAGAAGGAGGAGGCAGAAGAAGAAGAAGAAGAGGAAGAAGAAGAAGAGGAAGAAGAAGAAGAAGAAGAAGAAGAAGGAGGAGGAGGAGGAGGAGGAGGAGGAGGAGGAGGAGGAGATAGAATAAAGGCTTTAAAAATAAACTTTTTTTTATTTTTATTGTGGCAATAAGGACTGAATCTAGAGTTACAGAAGCTGTGTCCATTGCTCTTTTTACTTTTATTTTCAGAGATAGGTTTTCAAAGGTTTCCCAGGAGTACTTGAACTCACTTGGTAGAACTGATAGGCCTGGAACTTCTGATTCTCCTGCCTCAAACTCCATAGCAACTGGCTTTGCAGTTTTGTACAAGAAAAACTGACTCAAGACTAATTTGTATTGAAGGTGAGTTCAAGGGGAGTTAGAAATGTTGGTGGGGCAAGGGAAGGTGATCCTGGTTGTGCGTGTGTGTGTGCTCACAGAGCTTGAACCTTGCTTCATCTGCCACCCATCAGTGATATTGCAATAATATCTTCTAATCCCTCTTCCTTATGTACCATGAATAAAATTAATATGATAGTATCTGCTCCTTATGATGATATTAAACACAATAGGACAGAGTTTTTCAAATTATCTAGCACTCTAAGCTCCAGGCCTGCTAAATCTAGGGGCTGCCTACTATACAATGTATCTGTCCCTAAGGTATGTTGAGATCTCTGAGGCAAAGTTGGCAGAGAAGCAGGAGCAAAAACAGCCAAAGTTCTATTACTCTCCCTGCTCATTTGCAAACTGCAGCAGCACACAGTGCAGTCACTCAACTGTGTTGTTTAACAAACACTGACAGACTCTACACCTCTCTCATTATGGATGGTGTCCTCCTGCTCTTTACTTGAAGCAAAATTTGTCTTTGGAAGTTTTTCCTGGCCTGAATGATGTGGATACTTCATATTCTGTTTACTTTTGGGTTGCTGTCTGAGTATTAACTATCATTTCTACAAGAAAAAGTTAAATTATTTCATATAATTAGGGAGTATTAAGATGTGTTATGTTTTATGAACAGAAAAGAACAAATTATGCGGTTCATATATTCATCACCTCACACACTGATACTTTTGTGAAAATAACATTTGAAGACTACTGTCTAGCAGTATTAAAATGCATTATAATTTACTAAGTTCATGAGTTTGTATGAAATATGTCAAGAACTATAAAACATACACTTTCTCTTTCATAACAATTTGGCTCCGTAACATTCAGCTGTGCACTCCCCAGTTCTCAGACTGTGGGACTCACCATTCTACTCTGCTTCTTTGGCTTCTCCCAAAGCAAAACATATGATAGTTTTCCTACTATGCCTGGTTTATTTAATTTAGAATAATGTGTTTCTATTCCATTTACACTGTCACAGAGAAGAGGATCTGTGAAACAATATTCTTGTCACAGTAATATGATAAGTTGAATTATCTCCCAGAGTCAGTATTGAAGATTTGATCTTGGTATGGCAATAGTTGGAGGTGGAAACTTAAGGGGAAGTTGAATCAGGAGAGGGATATACTAACAGTGGCTGAGTCCATCGAGTTCATGGCTGAATGTCCTCCAAGGAGAGTGTGTGCTGATTTAAAGGAGTAGGTCACTGAGACCCTGCTTACTGGTTATGACATCATGTGTAGCTCAGGTCCTACACACATTCACCACCATGACATTTGACTTCAACATAGGCTATAAACAACACATCCTAGATTCTGAAACTATGAACTTAATAAATATGCCTTCCTTTCATTTGATTACAGTAAATTTTATCACAGTACAAAGCTAAACAGCATAGTGTTCTTTGGATACATCTCATTTTCTTCATTTATCTACAGATGGTCACATCAATTGTTCTGGAGAAAAGGAACATCCACACACAGATCATATCCTTCCTCATGTACAAAAATAATGCAGAATGGATTAACTCTGATGACCAAAATGTTAAAGCTATAAGAAATAAACACAAAATAAATGCCTTATGATATTGCTCCGCTCAAGGATTTTTTGGATGAAAACATAAAAGCAGAGGCCAATAAAAGAAAAACAGAAAATATGATTACATTAAGCTTAAAACTAAACAACCTACAGGAAATAATTGACAGAAAATATAATAAACAAACAGAATGTGAGAAAATGCCCCAACTCATTAACCTCAAAAGGATTGATACTAAGTATATACAATATATACTTAGTACAAGTATATATATATGTATATATATATATTCACTCAAACAGCTCAATTACCCATATTTTAAAATGGATCCATTAAAATATAACAGTATTTGTTGTTTTGTTTTTAGAGTTATTTTATTTCCTGTTGTATACTGGATCTTAAGCCCTCTTCAAATATATGTTTTTGAAATATCATTTCCCAAATCACATGAAGTCTCCATCCACTGTTGAATACTGTGGTCACACATGTATGTCAGTCCAAGGACATTTGGGGGTATTATAGACAAGGTGTTTCCTTATAGTTTGACTGTGATATTTTAAAGAATGTTGTTTAGCCAAGGAGATTTAATGTGCTCACATACAAGAGCCCTGTTGTTGCAGGAAAACAGGGAGACGGTCATGTGGTAGAAGAGTCATGCTCAGTTGCCACCTGTACCACTCTTTAAGGAAGAACATTCTCCTAAGCTTTCAATAGGTGTGATGATGAATTGTCTGACAAAAGTAATGTGGTATTCAAAGTAATGTGGTATTCTATATTATAATCAAGAAATGAGCTTGCATGTTCAAAGTGTGTTGTTGACATATTCATACCACTCACTATCAAGTCTTGGGAGCTCAATACAGATGCATCGTATGATGAGCCTAACACAGTTTGGGGAGGGGAGCTATGCATTCTTATTGTGAGGATCTGTTCATCTGCTCAGTAAATTTGTCTTGAACAAGAGCAGGAGCTAATGTTCATGGATATTTCTCTGCAGGTTGCTGAGCATTCTGTTAGTAGGCAACACCATGGTGTGATGAGAATCATTTGTAATAGAATTCTCATTGGCTATATGTCATTGATGTTCACTTTGGACTCTTGAACAGCTAATAAACTGCTGATATTTGGGTTAATAATTTCTATCTCCTGCTCTGAGTTTTTTCACTGACCTTTAGATTAAAAAACTGAATTACAAACTATGCATAAAGTCTATCTGGTTCTATGTGAGTGGTCAAGGGAGAGGTTAGGTTTTGGGTGCAATTATTCAGGAGTGAGACTTTGTTATCCACTTATGACTGAGCCAACAATAAAGGGGACAGAATGTTTAAAACTTCATAGTTACATATTTAGTTTGCCTAACAGTGTGAATGAGGATGCCACATCTCCCATATTGTAGTACAGTGAACTGGAGTATGCCAGCATGGAATAGTTCTTCACATTGGTCAATGTTGCACTCGTCTTTTGATGTGGTTTTAGAAGCTGGGTGTGGTGGTTTGAATGAGAATGTCCCCCCATAGGTTCCAAGTGTTTGTATACTTTGAAGTTGATTGCATTGTTTTGGGATGTTTTACAACATGCAGTTTTGTTTGAGGAAGCATGTCCCTGGGGCAGGAGGGGGGAAGTGTTTGGGAGTTCTTAGGCCTTGCTAGGTCTCCAGTTGCTTTCTGCTTCCTGTGCCTGCTTGAAGATGTGATGCTTGGCTTTCTGCTTGGGCCACCTCCTGCTGCCATGTCTTTTCTGCCATTATGGACTCCGGAATATAATCCCTTTGGAACCCTAAACCAAATAAACTCTTCCTTTTATAATTTTCCTTGGTCACCATGGTTTATCACAACAGAAATGTAACTAATGCATTGAGAGGCATACTGCAAGCCTCAAAAAAACTATCTGTGCACTGTCAACCATGAAGTGTCCATGACATTTTCTGTGCAGTGTTTTCCATGGCACACCACACTGGTGAGATCAAGTTGGCACTGGGTGGCCTTGCTCTACTTCTGAAGCATGGCAGATGTGGAGCTAAGTATGGAGGGTGCTATAGCACCCTTGTTTCCAAGAGCACCTGTAGTAGAAATCTACAATTTCTATCACGTATGCTCTCTATTTTAATATAGAGACTTCAACATTTATGGTAGGAAATAGGTAAAAATTAAGACAGAATGAGAATATTTGTTCATAACACTATAGGCTGGAACCTGGGAGCACTTCGGTTTGAAAGAGAGCCAGAATGTATCAGGTAGAGTCTGCTGTTCTAAGGGTGTATAGTGGTGATACGTGCTGGAAGGAAGCCTCTTAGCCCCAATTCCATGGGCTTCAGGTTTTCTGCTTTTTGTCCAGGTATGTTCTGGTGCCTACCCTGGTATGGTCAAGACAGGCTAAAACTGGAGGAACAGATGAGAAATTGACGAACAGCTTTCTGTTGAGGTAACATGGCAGGGATAGGCTTTCACATACTTACTTAAGAAGCATTGAAAAAAAAAAAAAAGACAGGTGTAGTGAGTGTTTCCTCTAAGACAGAAAGATCCAGGAGATGTGGAAGTGGTTTTTGTACATTTTGGATATACAGTGAAAAAGTGTGATGCTGCCTTGCTGAGAATGTGCCACCTCTTATAGACCTTTATATTTCCCATAATATAGCTGTAGTTGAAAGCCTTGTTTTCTTTCGGTTGTGTAGGAGGGAACCCGTGAGTATCTGCCAGAATACAAGATCTGGTAACCTCTGTGCAGGCCCGCTATCATTACACAGCCAGCTTCCCAAAACTGCTAACCCGATATCTGCCGCTGGGTCTAGAGACAGATGGTGTGACGGTCACACCAATGGACAATACACAGCTCAGCCTTAGGCCAATAAGGGAGGTTCAGGGGGTTTAAAGGGAAGCCCTTTGTACGAAATAAACTAGCTTGCTTGCAGCCCGCTACTGAGCAGCATTTCCCAGAGTCTATGTCATTGATTTCACACCTACTCATCCCCTGCCCCTGAGACTGGAGTCAGGCCACCGTAGAGCACAGCCCCAACGTGGCTTCCCGACCCGCTGGCTTCTCGCGTGGGCCACAACTGGCCCCCTTCTGCTGTTTTCGCAGTGAGTAGGCCCTTTTGTCTTATGTCTCAGCGGGCAGTAAGCCGTGAGACGTGTCTTCCTTTCCCTTTTGTTTCTCCCCATCCTACGTAGATATTGCCTGAATTTACTCCCCCTCAGGTACATACCCCTGTACTCGGTTCGCCCAACACCTCCACATCAAGGACTGACCACCCAGGATACAGAACCAACGAATATACTCCCGATTCTCGACTCTCGAAGACACAGGGCATACCGCGTGGCCTGAAAAAAACACGGAAGTTCCCCACTAAGCACAGGACATCTTGGTCCAAAACACTCCTCTACGAGTTCCTGTTTCCAGTCTGAGTGGCTAACTGTCCTACTTTGCTTTCTTTTTGCACTCATTTTTGTCCTCCTAGCCTCTTATTTTTGTGGCGAGTTCCCCTTCACCCCCTCTAGCTCCACCTCCTCTTCTTCCCCCTAGAATGGGTAACTTTCCTTCACATTGCAAGGAACCCCAACTTCAGGCCTTAAAATCCCTTCTGGTAACCAGTAGCCTCAAGATCAGGACTAATGATTTAGAAAACTTCTGGGTGGAGGGGTCCACCCTCGCCCCATGGATCTCCCTTGAAAACGTCTGGGACCCAGATCTCTGGATGAGGGTTCTCTTTCTGGCCTGCACAATGCCCTCCACCCCCTTAGTTCCAATTTTACTGGGTATCCTCTGCTGCATTAAATCTGGCTCTCCTGAGGATATCCTAAAATTCTTCAACGAACATTGCCAGGAACAAAAGTTGCCCATGCTTTAGATTTCAATCCCCCAGGCTAAAGTGCCATCATGCAACATTGAGACCCCCATGGACACAACCCCTCCAAAAAAGCCCCTCCCCGCCGCGCTAGCTCACCCCCTCTGCCTCGGTGGAAACACCACCCCCATCTATCCATGGAGCGAAATAACTATGTCACACCACACGGACCCTCCTAAACCCGCCCCTCGACCCCAGCCATGACACTCAAATCCTCAAAAATCCCCTTTCGTTTTTCTTGTTACTGCTCAACAACCCTGGGTACTCACACCCTTTACGGACCTTTCACTTATTCGCAAGGCCATCAATGAGTCCAGCCCTGATTCCATGACTAGAGCCTCAGTTGTACCATTACAAACAGGCCTAATAACAAAAATCTTGGAAAACCTCAAAAGACTTTTTGATACTAACCTATTTGATAGTAGGAGGTGTGCTCCTCCTTGTGTTGTTTCTCCTCAGGTGCCTACTGTCACACATTCATCACCAACAGACCATCAATAAGGCAACTCTCCAGGTCCTCTTGGCCCTACAACGTCCAGGCCAGGGTCCTCCTCAGGAGGTCATAGAGACTTGGCTAACTGAGATACAAAAGGCCTCCTCCTAAACTAGCCCCCACCCTGGAAGACCCCCCAAAACCAAACCTCCCTCAGGGTTAGCAGACAAAGACAGGTAAGATTCCACTGGGATAAGTCAACCTAAGACAGGACATGCATAGGCAAGATGCATGCTCCCATGACGGGTAAGACTTATGCCTCAAGTGAAAACAACCTAAGACAGTCGCAACCGCAACCATATCTCAGAGGCCATTTTGAGGTGGGCACAGTAATGTCAGGCAGCATCCTGACTTCCATTGGGCTGCCTTTAAAAAACGGTGGAAATTTAGGAGGGGGCCCATGAGTATCTGCCAGAATACCGGATCTGGTAACCTCTGCGCAGGCATGCTATCATTTCGCAGCCAACTTCCCCAAACTGCTAACCTGGTATCTGCTGCTCGGGGTAGAGACAGATGATGTGACAGTCACACCAATGGACAATATACAGCTCAGCCTTAGGGCCAATAGGGGAGGTTTTGGGGGGTATAAAAGGAAGCCCTCTGTATGCAATAAACGAGCTTGCTGGCAGCCCGCTACTGAGCTGCGGCATCTCCCAGTGTCTGTGTCGTTGATTTCGTGCCTACTCATCCCCTGCCCCCGAGACTGGAGTCAGGCCACCATAGAGCACAGCAACACGGTTGTACATCAGAAGCTCCACTATAGTATATCTGAGGATGTAGTTTGGTGGCAAAACATGTACCTAGCTTGTACAATGACCTGGATTCTATTGTACCATCTGCTTGTCGTGTCCATTAGGAATGTATTATGAGCACAATGCCAGAAGTATCATGAGTGTGAAACTGCAAAATGTTCTTATATAATTTAATTGCCAAGGAAGTGCTATTGAAATAGCCCACAGATGATCACGTGGACAAAAAGGAACAGAAAACTTTCCCTTTAAGATCAAATAAAGTGAGGCTGGAGAGAGAGAGCTCAGCAATTAAGGGCTCTGGCTACTTTTGCAGAAGACGTGGGTTTGATTCTTTGCACCCACATGGTAGCAACCATCTGTAACTCCAGTTCCAGGAAAATTTAATGCCCTACTCTGAACTCTGCATTAATTACATGACATGGGTGCCCTTACACACATGCAAGCAATACACTCATACATATGAAAATAAAATAAAACATTTTTAAAAAGATCAAACAAAGTGATATAGAGCACACAAACAGATCTGTGGTGTAGAATAGAGAAGCTAGGAACAGACAGATACAAGTACTGTTAACTGAGTTTTGGCAAAGGGAAAAGCACAATCCAATAATAACAGAACACTGATATCCTGTGATTGAAAACTCTGAGGAAAATAAATAATAAATACTGAACTGGGGGGAGGGAGAGATGGCTCAGTGGTTAAGAGCACTAGCTGCTATATGTCAGAGGACCCAGGCTTGGGTTTCAGCACCCACTTGCAGCTAATAACCCTAACTTCAATTCTAGGAGATCTAATGCCCTTATGGCTTCCTTGGGCATTACACAACACAGGTACACTCAAAATCGTGCAGGCCAACACTCCAACACATGAAAAATTAAATAAAAATTAAAAATAAATGAATACTGAACTTCCCTCTTACAAAAAAAAAAAAAAACTAATTCAACATGAATCACAAGGTCACACAGGATGACTCAGTGGGTAAATTTACTTGCTTTGCAAACCTGACATTCTGAGTTCAGTCCCTGAGATTCATATTACGGAAGGTGAAAACTGACTCCTGCAACTGACTCTTATCTCTTCAAGTGTGCCATGGCATGCATGTACCCCCACCACACACATGAAGACACAAATAAATAAATAAAAATAATAATTTTAAAAGAAAACAAAATGATATACAAAGCCAGGTATGGTGTGGTATCTCACACCTTTAATCTCAGCACTCAAGAGGCAGAGGCAGGTTGCTTTCTGTGAGACTGAGGCCAGCCTGATCTACATAGTGAGTTCCAGCCATAATTACAGGGAGATCCTGTCTCAAAAAGAAAAAAATGATATTTAAAGAATAAAAGCTTTTATATATGAAAGTTTTGGAGAAACATTTCATGAGTTTAGCTTTATTGATGAGGCTTAAATCCCACAAAAAATAATCAATGCAATAAAAAGTGATGAATTTGACTTCACTAAAATATTCTTTTTTTCTGTAAAATTCAAAAAGAGAAACCCCCAGCCTTAGAAAAGAAATCTGCACACCAGATATTCAATGACAAGTTTGCATCTAGGACTATGCAAACAACTCTGACAATTTCTGACAATTAAATAAACAGAAAATCAGTGAGCTCACTATAGGCTGAAAAACAATGAAAACTCATAAAATAAGATACGTCCACGCAGTTTTTAAGAATCCTTTTATATTTTATTATCCTTTTGGTATCCTAAAATCAGCATCTAAGAGCTCCCCTCTTTTATGAAAAGTGGTGAAATGAGGTCTAAATAACTTTCTGAAATGTAAGTTCCATGTTTTACAGACAGACAGACAGACAGACAGACAGACACACACACACACACACACACACACACACACACACACACACACGACTATTCTTTATCTACAATGTGAGAGTCCCTGTCTCAGGGAGATCTTACTCCTTTCTAACTCTGCTGAACCCTATGGCAGATTCTCCTAGAATGTGAGCCTGCTAATCTAAACAAAAGTGTTTTCTTGTTTGTTTGTTTTCTTGCTTATTTATTATTTATTTGCGCGTGTTTGTTTATTATTTAACACCACGGACTCCAGCAGGAAACTACACTCCCCTTCCAGCTAAAGATCCATTTTTTTTTTTTTTAAGCAAAGCCTACTCTGCCCTCTGGTGGTCACTAGGTAAAACAGCAGCACTTTATGTTTTCTGAAACTGCAAAATACTTCAGCTTCATTGTGGCTCTCCTGAGCATGAAGCCCTCTAGTGGCCAGCACGTAAACCCACAGCTTTTGTATTTTTAGTCACAAGCTCCAAAGAGAAGTCAAAAAGAATAAAACCAGCATGTTCTACACTGTCTATAAATGCCCCGAACAATTACACTAATGCATAATACATGTTTTCTTAACATAACGAGTGTATTTCAAGTTGATTATTTTTTTTCCAAAATGCTTGAGAATAGATATTTGGAATTCTGAATTTTTTTGGAGTTTCAGCTATTTCCATATACACAACGAACTTTCACATAAATCTTGTACAAATAACATTGAAAGTAATTTTAATAAATATTTTTGGTAATTAGATGTTTGAAATAGAATTTCTCAATCCTTTTTGCCCATCTTAGTGTTATATTAACATTCTAAAAGTGTTAGATTTAGAACTTAAGATTTGGACTTCTAAATTAGAATGCTTCAATTATGTATCTTATATATAATTACTGAATAAATGTATACTATACACAATTTGCCTAGATTTCACCCACTGAATGACTCTAGGGAACATATCCACTTCTGTCTTTCCAACACAATAAGATCATTCAACTCACTAACATTGACTGCCTGGATGATTACTATTATTTCCCTTCTTTCCTCTATGGAGCTTGGTAATCCATGCTCTAAAAAGGAAACCCTTTTTCTCTTTTGAATAAGACACATGTATAGTAACAAAGTCATTCATTTTTTTTCTTATTGGAACCTTCTGCTGATGTTTTCTTGAAGTGAGAGTGGGCATGAAGGTTTCACCAGTTTCCGACAGGTCTTGATGGCCTTGTCTCCTCCCAAAGAGGCTGAACTTTGAATGTTTCACACATCTCCATTGCCTTCCCACCTCATTTCCTCCACTCTCTTCTTGGTTTTCTAGAATCCAGCTGCACCACGTTTTTCTTTGTTTCTTTTTTATGTGTATGGATGTTTTGTCTGCACGTGAATCCATGCATACAGCGCCCATGGAGGCCAAAATATGAGGTCAGATTCCTGGAACTGGAGTTACAGATGGTTGTTACCTGCCATGTGGCTACTGGGAACTGAACCTGGGTCCTCTAGAAAAGCAATTGGTGAGCTTCTCTGCTGAGTCATCTCTCCAGACCCTTTCTGTTTCTTAAAAGTATTTACCATTTCAGTTCTCTTTTTTTTTTGTATTGGTATGAGACAAAGGACAAATTTACACTTCAGGTTTGAATATTCAATTTATATCTGACCATTTATTGAAAAGGCTGCCTTTTCCCGAGAGTGACACCTTTTTCATAAATCTAGTGACCATATATCCCTATAGTGTCATTTCTGGGCACTCTATCATCTTTCATTGATTGATGAATTTAGTTTTGATACCAGTACCATGATGCCTTAATTATTTCTGCATTGAAATATCATTTTAAATAAACTAGTTTGGTGTCCCCACCTTCATTAATTTTTCTCATGATGTATCAAGTCATACTGTTCTCTGTGTGCATGTGTGTCTATCTCTCTTCCTACTCTATCTCCCTCCATATGTGAATTTGTGTGCATGTGCTTCTCTATATGCTTGTCATGTGTGCATTTATAAATTTTTTATCATTGGTAGTTCATAGAAAATAATATAGACTTGGTTTGCTCTCTAAGCATAAGTAGTTATAAAACAAATTACAGTGAACATGGACCACAGTGTAGTCAAGAAGGGAAATGATGCTGTAGGGTAAACATTCTGTGGTCAGAAGTCTCCTGAAAACTGAAAGTGAACTCAAACTCAGCTATACTGAAGGACTGCAATCCTCAACCTGTGTGTATTCATTGAGGTGACGCTGATTCCAAGTACCAGGAAAGGTAATTATATGTGCTGTTGTGCTGATGAATATTTTACATGGAAAGCCTAATGGACTGGGGATTTGAGTGATGGACAGTGGTAAACTTGCGCTACTCCCATTGCAGGACACAGGATCAATACTGTAATAGGTTATACATAATATATACATAATATGTATATACATAATATATATAATACATAATATATATATTACAGTATATATAATATATACTGTAATAGAGAAACAGAAGGTAAGAATAGAAGCGTTTATAATCTGTGATGGGATGTGTTAACAGATCTACTCTGTATGGTGAAATTTAAGTTACAGTATATGGCTTACACAAAAGCTGTGTGTATTGAAAATGACTTTGCAATTAGCAGTCTCATTTCTCATGATTTGAAAAAATAATGAGTGATGGGGTGTTTAGTCAAGGGGATTTGAAGTGGTTACAGTCACGAGGGCATTATCCTTAGACGAGAAAACCCACTAGGTCCTATGTGAAAAGAATCATGCTCTGTTGACTCCTCTGCATGTTAATGGAAGGCATAATTGCCTACAATCTCTTCCAGGTATGATGGTGAGCTGCCTAGAAAAAATAAAGTAGCATTCCAGAGTCTTCTGCAGTGTGACACAGGGATGTGGGCTTATATTACAAGAGTGTTGTCACATTATATATCACTCATATACAAATCCTGGGACACAGGAGTAACAGCATATCACAGGAAGAAAACAGAAGCAAGACCTTAGGCCAAGATCATTGCATCAGTCAACAGTCTGCTGGGCTTTAGCAGTAGAACTGTGAGCTTTGACCTGGAAAATTTATTCCTCTATCTCTGTTTGTTTGTTTGTTTGTTTGTTTGTTTGTTTTTCTCAGATTGTTTAAGATACAGGTCCAGGGAGTGGTGTTCATGGGTGTTTCCTCACAGGGTGATGAATATTTGTTAATATGTTAAGACCATGAAGTGATGAGAATAATTTTCTAATACAATTGACATTCACTAGATGTCATTAATACTTTGAACCCTAACACAGATCATAAACTACTGGTACTGGCTATAATAATCTCTAATTCTGGTTTTGAGATTATTAGCCAAGATCACCCCATTGATGAGAGGAAGTGGGCATTGGGTGACATTTCCCTGTTTATCAAGTGTTGCAGGTGTGGGCCTAATCACAGAGAGTGCCACATCTTTTTGGTATTTGGAAAGACCTGTAATGTCAGTGTCTGTCCTTTCCTTTAGGTATGATGTCTGTTTTTACACTGGAGTCTTTGCTTGAAGTTGCTGAGAAATATGCTGTACTTCAGTGAGAATGAGAATGTATGTTCATAATCATAGATTCCTAGGAGCACCTCAGTCTCAAATAGAGTGGTACTAGTGTGCAGATTCTTATATTAAGAGTTTATAGTGGTATTAGACTAGTTTCTTTTCTGGGGAAGCATAAACTATATCTACTCCCTCCTCATAAGATCCCATTGAAGTTGCTGAGAAATATGCTGTACTTCAGTGAGAATGAGAATGTATGTTCATAATCATAGATTCCTAGGAGCACCTCAGTCTCAAATAGAGTGGTACTAGTGTGCAGATTCTTATATTAAGAGTTTATAGTGGTATTAGACTAGTTTCTTTTCTGGGGAAGCATAAACTATATCTACTCCCTCCTCATAAGATCCCAGGTGTAAAAAAAAAAAAAAAAAACTGCCAGTTGATTCCTGGAAAAGGAATAAAGCCTATCCCAACAGAACACCAGCTCCAACAAATGATGGTTGAAGGTCAGAATTCCAGATGCAAATGAGATCCTTGACACACCCTTCACACCTTACATAAGACATAATTCAAAATGAATTACTGACTCAAAGTTCAAAGCCTTGAAACTTGCACATGAAAGCTAGGGAAAGTTTGCACACCAAATACACAACAAAGAACATGAGTCCAGAATGCACAAAGAACACATACAGTTAGCCAAGTAGAAACAAGGGGCCCGACTGAGAATTGAACAATATAAATACCATAAAGAACTCAAAACACTTGCAGATTTACTGCAGAAATCCCGTTTCTAGAAGCAATTCTCTTTGATGAAAGGAATAGTGATGATATCTGCATATTTGTCTAATTCAGGCTCAAATGTAAGATTACACATTTTGCTCACATTCACATTACTGTTCCGCATCTGCAGTGGTTGCTTGCCAGTCTCAGGGAGATCTTACTTAATTCTAGTTCTCTGGGACCCTATGCAGAACATCCTAGGCTGTGCCCTATTAATTTTAAATCTACTGTAGCAAGTTATGTTTCCTTTCTTGTAAATGACAGAAAATTTTCTTTTATTCATTAATTTTTTTTTCTTTTAACCCATGTTTTCTTTAGCTCTGTTGTGTGTTAGGAGCCTCTTCTGCCCTCTGGTGGCTACCAGGAAAACAACAACCGTTCATATTTTCCCTTTACCGCAAAGCTGTATTTTCTGCTTCACAGAGACAATACTAAGTATGAAGGCCTCTGGTGGCCAGTTTTTAAAACAGCAAGTTTTATAATTGTTTTAGTACTTAGAAAAGTTAATTTCCAGATCCTCACATAAGAGAAATCATAATTCGTTTCTAATTCTGATTCTGTTTTATTCTGATTAACATAATACTTCACAGCCTCATCCACTTTCCTGAAAATGTCATGATTTCCTTTTATTTACAGCTGAATAAAATGCCATCTTGAATATGTACCAAATAATCTTTACTTCACTAACACTACATAGAAAACTCAAAAAATTTTAAAGTGAAACTTTCTTTATACTTTCCATAAAGTCCATGAACATATACCTGAATGCTTTCTTAGTAATGATTGTTCTACAGGTCAATTACACCTTATCTGAAATGCTTCAGAACAGATGTGTTTGAGTGTCAGATTTATGAGTTCTAAATGTTTCCTCTCAGACATAGATTCTTTGTGTATGACCTGTTGTGGAACTGTATAATAGTCTCCATCTGCTGCAAAAAGGAGCTTCTTTGATGAATTGTGTATGGTATACTTATCTGTAAATATAAGGATCAGTATTTAGCATGTGGTAAAAAAAAACTTCATTAGTTTAGCTATGACAGAGTTTTCTCTAGGATCTATGACTTCTCCAGCCATGTGTGCTTATAGTGTGCTTATAGTGCCACCCATGAGTTCCCTCCCATTGAGAGGTCTTTAAATCTAATTAGGTAGTTGTTGATTACCTCCAAGATACAAGTGTTAGTGCTGCACCAATAGAAATAGTTTGTGTGCCACTCATTGTGTTTATTAGGGCTTTAAAGCTGGGTTGGACCATTGATTGTTTTTCTCCACTAGCAACTTGCATAGTATCCTCTAGAACTGAGTACTAGTCTTCAGGGAGGAGGCTTCTAGGTCAGTTTCAGCTCAATTGTTCCAAGTCCTGTGCCCTAAGTATGTCCTGTTTCCAGCAGTAGGGTCTTACCATCAAGTTTTGGGAGGCACTCAAGGGCTGTGGCAATATTTCATACATAGAGAGATACCCAAGAATGGGACACTGCTGTTAATATGGAATATATTTAATAAAATATACACCTTATACAAATACATTGAAAACAATCTTATGTAGTATATTTGATAATTCTGTGAATGAAACGTGATTTCACAGTCTCTGATTTGCTGTTGTGATTTTGAATCAACATTAAATCCTTTTTAAGTTTAGGAGAACTTTAGATTTAGGAATTTTACATCAGATGCTCAAGCTGTTTATACATGTGTTATTACATATATGTGTAATTCATGTGATTTCCCTGAATTTCCCTCATCAAACGTCTCTAGGAGCAAACATATTTTTCTATTTCCAGCACAGCAATACTGTCAAAGTCACTAACAGTTCCTGGAGGACTACTATTATTTTCTCAAATAACCTTCTTCTCCCCTATAAAGTCAGATTTTCCATTTTTCAAAGTGTAACCCAATTTACCTTTCATTATGTGTGTGTCTATGTTAAGAAAAATAAGCCAGACTCAAAAGTCAAATACTGAATATTTTATGGTATACAGATCCTAGATTTAGAATCAGAGACATATGGACATATATAAAATTTTAAAATATGTGTATGCTAATGTGGTGGTTTGAATGAAAATGTCCCCCATAGGCTTCAAGGGTTTGGGCATTTTGTTCCTAGATGATGGCACTGTTTTGGGAGGTTTTACAAGGTGTGGTTATCCTGGAGGAAGCACTTCACTGGGGGTGGGCTTCCAGGGTTCTTAAACCTTGTCAGATCTCCAGTCGCTCTCTTGCTTCCTGTGCCTGTGTGATGATGTGAGAGCTTCACTTCTGCTCCTCCTGGTCCGGCCACCTTCAGCCACCATGCCTCCCTGCCATGACAGACTGTAAGTGCCCTGGAACCATAAGCTCAAATAAACTCTTCCTTCTGTAAATTGCTTGGGCCAGTGTTTCTATCACAGCAACAGAAAAGTGACTAATACAGCTAAGATCACATATTTTCCCTCATTATATTTTTCCCTGACCTTTCCTCACAGTGAGAATGAACTAGGAATGTTTCCCCCTGCTTCCATCAGTTCTTCAGGATGTACTCTCTCTCCTGTCTCTCCAGCCTCATTTCCTGACTCTCTTCCCATCCATTAGAATCCAGCCATAAACTTCTTTCAGTTTTTTAAACACATCATCCTAGACAGCAGTCCTATGTACGTTCTTTTATCTGACTGAAAGACTATTTCTTAGTCACTTACATGGATGCCCAATTCTTTAAAACAATGAGAGTTTTATGAGCAGGTACCACACTTTCTGAAACATCTGCATTCTTAGTTGGTAAGAGAGGTTAACAATACTTGCCATCAAAGAAATTACCAAATATCATGTATTAGTTTATATTATATTAAATAATATCATTTCCTATAAATATTGATTACTCCTTTTCAGAAATGATTTGGACCCAATCTGTTTTATGACCTCATTTTACAACTTTTTTATTTTTATAATGTCATATGTGTATGCAATGAAATACAGTCATATTTCCCCTCCAACTCCTCCTATATCTCCCCCCACTAAGTCCAGTTAGTGATGCCCATATGTTCATGAGTTTTGTTTTTGTATTGTTTTGTATAATATTTTGAATTATATTCATATTTTCACACAATGAGACATCTTGAGTAAGGGACCGATACTAAACAGGAAACCCATTTAGGCTCTATGTACACATCACACACTGCCTGAAGGAGATGTTATACAATATTTATTCGTGCTTACTACAGTCTTTCAGCTGGGGTCAGGTATTGGTCCACCTTTGGCAGCATGTCAGAGTTCAGAATGATGGAACTGGAAACATCCCAGAGTTTGGATTTAGATTAGAGATGCTCGCACTACATACTGTAATTAAATGTGCAATGTTCAGTATGGGGGAAATGTGTGGGGAATCAGGAGATTCTGCTCACATCACTAATCAAAGACTGACTCCTAGACTCCTACTCTCTCATGCTTCACCTCCCTTCTCACAGCTCAAGATCTCTGACTCGCAGTAGGCATAGAAAGAAGAAGAGCAAGGAGAAGTTTGTTAGAAGCTCCATGGCCCAGATGTGGTAACAGGGTGCTTCCTCCTCCCTGCCTTACATTAGGTGGCACTCAATCACATAACCTCAACCAATTACACAGGAAGGTAAGAGATCAAGGACAGGCATGCAACCCGATGGAAATAAAATTTGATGAACTGAAAACATCTCTACATCAGTCCTAACATTCATGAAATATCCACAGTCCTGTCTTCATGTGTTAAATAAATTCCTTCACTAGGAGACAATGTAAAATTATAACTGATATGGGATCCAGCTCAGACTACTTTGCTTTGTTAATGTTTTGTTAATAGAAAGATCCTTTTTTCAGTGATGATGTGATTACCCGACATCAGGAAATTGGATGATAAATATGTAAGTTATCTTCAATCAAAGGAGCAAGTGGGGCATGAAAGGAAGGTATATTGAAAAATCCCACATGGGAATAAAAAGAGGGCACCCGAGTCCATTACAGGAAGAATTATGAATTCAGTAGGATGTCTAAGGATTTGTGAGCATTGAATATTTCAGAATAACAGAAGTAAGGGTTAGAAACTGGGTTTCTATGTTATCAGTAATAAATGGGAAAACTGAAAGGAATAGTGTAATATGTAATTATGCCACAGTTTCTCTGCTAAGCAAGGAATGTAAAGCACTTCAGTTTTCCTTCATCTTTTCTCTATTGTGCACTTGGGTCAGACCACTCACGGGCGGGCGGGAGCAATCTATTGTGAATGAGCAATCAGCACTAACACAGGTAGCAACTCATGTTTGTAAAGAAGGGAGGAGATATTCATGTTCGTTATTTCTGAAGCTACTTTTTCATTTCCTTACAGAAATTTATGGACTGTTTCATTTGCTGTGTAAAACTAGTTTTTCATTTGATGTAACACCTTTTATCTACTTTTTATTTATTACATGTGCTTTTTAGATCCTATCTAAGTCCTTACACAAATGAGTCACAAAATGTTTCTCCTGCTTTTTTAAAGGTAATGTCTTGTGTCGTGGTCTTATTCTTAAAAATTTAACCACAATGTTGTTTTCTGTATATGGCAAGAGAGTTATTACAAACTCTGTCTTATGAATATGGGTTACCACTTTTCCTAAGTACATTTTACCAAAAACACAGCCTTTTTCCCAATGTATGTTCTTTGTGCCTGTATTAGTCAGGGTTCTCCAAAGAAACAGAACCGGTAGAATGAATATATATAGGGATTTATCAGCTTAGCTCCCAGGATAGAGTCTGAGTAGTCCAACAATGGTGGCATCACACTGGAGAGACTGAGAATCTGTAGTCGCTCGGTCCTCCAGGCTGGATGTCTCAGTGGTTCCAATTTGGCACTGAAATTCTGATGAATTCCAAAAGATTGGCTAGTCTTCAGTCTATAGCAGTAAGACAAAGGGACCAGCGAGAGAGAAGGCAAGCCTCAAAAAGCAAAGCACTGGTCTCTGCCATGGCCTTTTATACAGGCTGCCATCAAAAGATAACACCCACATTTAGGGTGTGTCTTCCAGCTTCAGATGATCTGATCAAGAAGATCTCTCTCATTTAGTAAATCCCAGATCCAGTCAAGTTGACACCCAGGATTAGCCATCACAAGTTGACCCCTTGTCAACTTGACACCCAATAACATGTCTCTTTGTCATACTTAATTTTTAAATGAAAACAATGTCTTGCTCCAGCTCCTGCCTCCAGGTTCCTGCCCTGAGTTCCTACCATGGGCTCCCTGATGAACTGTGGCCTAGGATATGTAAGCTAAATAAACCCTTTCCTCCCCAAGCTGGTATTGATCAGAGTGTTTTGTCACAACAATGGAGAAACAAACTAGGACAGTGCCTTTGACAAAAAAGAAGCAGGTTATGATTTTATGTCTATGCTTTCTGTGCTCATAGGTCTGTGCCTGTTTTCTGGTGGCAGCACCCTGTTCTCTTGCTATTGCAGCTTTCCGGTATGTTTCAATGATGTATGAATTTTTAGCTCTGTTCTCTTTGGTCAATATTTCTTTTGATTTCCAAAGCCTTTTGTGATTATACATAAAATTTAGAACTTCACACTTTCTATGTATAATAACATTGGAAAATTGTTAGAGATTGTACTGGATCTGTAGATCACTTTAGGCAGAAGGGGCATTTAAAAATGTTAGTTATTCTAATTCATTAAAAAAGATACATTTCAATTAGTTTGTAATATCTTCAGTATCTGCAATCAATGTTTTGCAGTTTTCAGCGTAGTAATCTTTTTCTTCCAAGGTTAAATGTATTTCTATGTATTTTTCTAAAAGTATTATTAAAAATATTTTTCCAAATAGTTTTCAAGAAATTCTCTATTAGTGTAGGCACATTACCAATATTTCGTTAAATTTTTGCTTTTTATATTTATATGTATGGATGTGGCTATGTGTGTATATATATGTATATGCAAGTGTGGATGTGAATATGTGTGTGTATGTCTGTAACTGTGTATGTGTGAATGTATGTGAGTGTGTGTATACATATGTATCTGTGTGGCCTGAGTTCTCTCGGGATCTCTTGTGCTATGAGACAAACCATATAACATATCTTTATGTGAATATTTAATTATATATCTTGGGTAGGGAGGGGGTAAATGGAAGAACTTACAAAGAAACTAACACCCGGCACCCAGCTCTGTGCAGCTCAGCCCACCATTCCAGATCACTTCTGCACCCATCCACAGTCTCCATTAACTTTCGCTGATGCATCTTGGGCCCACAACCTCACCCCAGGTTGGTAAATGCCCCCTCTCACGTCCATGCAGGTGAGATGCTGGAGCCATCTTTTTCTCCATGCTGCTGCACGTTTGTGACTGCTCATGGCTTCCATCCCAAGATGGCTCCCAGAAGCCCCTCCCTCCATGGCTAACTCTCTGCAGTCAATTCACTACAGCTGGCCCCGCCCCTCAGAGGAACCAGGCACCTGGGTCACAATGTGTTTGAGTGTACAAATGTGTGTGCAAGTGTGCATATACCTGGAAGAAAGAAGAAAAGGCAATGAAAGACCTTGGACCCCACACCACAGTTACAAATTTGGAATTTTTTCCTTTTCATTCTTTCCTTCCTTCCTTTCTCCCTTCCTTTTTTCCTATCTCTTTCTCTCTCTCTTTCTATATAGAGTTTCAGTATCTACCACAGTCTCACCACACACACACACACACACACACACACACACACACACACACACCATGCCTCTGCTAGAGGCTCTCAAGTTGGGGGATGGCAGGTACATGACAACACTCTCAGGTTAGGTTCAGATTCTTACAAGGATACTCATTATGCTCATAAAGTATACACTGTTTTTTTTACCATCCATGAGATAAGTATGTACTGTCACTTTCCATTAAAGATCTAGAAGAAATTTAAAATAACTTTGCAACCTTTACCCCTTCCAACAACTGCTGATTAAACATAAATTAAGTAGAGGTAGACGTCATTAAGAGTCATTGGGAACATGAAGAGAAAAAAAAAATGGATGTCTAAGATCACCTACAAGGAGCAAGACACATTGGTAGTAGAGAAGGCAAGGGGAATCCAGAACAGGCCAAGTTTCCAGAAGAATGTCTGTGGTAGGCACATGGACAAAGTGGGACTTAGGGGATGATGGTCCCTCTTCCCATGAAATGGGACTTTAGAATCTGGGCATGTGATATATTCATGAGACTGACAAATCAAGGCATGTTCCAGTACATTCCAGAGTCTGTTCCAAGTTCAAAATTCTACATGATAGAAATTAAATTACAGAACATCAGAAAAAACAACTTGGGTACTATTCATGATTTGGTAGATAATTGGTTTAGAGAAAGAACATAAGGAATCATTGGTTTCTCTTATAGGAATATGTATCTGACCCGGCCTGCTGCAGGGAAATCAGCTGCAAACACACGCACGCACACACACACGCATGCACGCACACCGTGCTGGACATTAATAAGCATCAGTTAGTTTATTTTACACCTGGAAAACTACAAGACTGCCCCCAAGTTTTCTGACTCCATTGTGAAATCGTTTAATTATTCTGAGTGGATGAACAGGGGGCTCTTCTCACTGGGTTACACAGTCAGACTGAAGAGACAACGAAAATGAAAAATGTGTGAGACAGAAGAGCCAGATGGAAGTTTTGCTACCCAGAAGAGAGAAAAAAACCTGATATAAGGTAAAAACAGAGAGCTGCTTAATGTGGTAGATGTAGAGATTTAGATGGGTAGAACTTATTGATCCTCTTGCATTTAAGCAGAAGAAAGATAGCACTGGGTTTATGGACTGAGTGATTGAATGTGTTCTGGATTCCTCAATAGACAAAGGAAACTCAAAATGGTAAATATAGACGTTAGCAAAGAAATTGTATGTTCAGTTTGTGGCATTTTCTTTACACATATAAGAAATAATGTTACAAAGGCAGATGTATTTGTTTGTTTCCTTGTTTGCTTACTTACTTCATTGTATCATCCTAGAATGAATGTTTCATGGTTTAGAATGCATCCATACATTTATGAACACATCCATATCTATATGAAATGTGGGTTTAGATGCAGGTTAAATTGAAGACAAAAATAAGGTGATCAGCATGCAGACAGATTTGAAACCCTGGATGAGATGATAATGACAGAGCCAGAGTAGAGTGTACAAGACCAAAGCTGGACTTGAATACTCATATATACATGAGCACTGGGAAGCCAGCCATAGCTATGTAAGCAGGGAAGGATCTACAACAGAAATCCAGGAAAACAGTGATATGAAAGCCAACAGAGACACAAGGGGAAAGTGACCCATAATAACTAAGACAAAAAGGATTAATCCAGAGGAATATTTGAGGATATATTGATAATGCAAATTCCAAAAAATTATAAAATCTAGATTAAATGACCACATTTTTAGGCAGTATCTACTTTCAAAATTGAACTAAGAAGCAGCAAAATAGCTAAACAGATCAACAACAATGAAATTGAAACTATGTTTAAAATATATCCCCATTAAATATATATAATGTAATTTTACTTATAACCAAAAAGTATAGAATTAAGTCTTATTTAATAGAACTAGAACTCATAGTGTTCAGTAAAATAAGACTGGCTCAGAAAGTTATTTGTTGCATGTTTTCTTTCATATGTCAAATGTAGGAGGAGAAGCATGGATAGAAAGATTAGGTATACTAGAGATGTAGATGGAGATACTGAAGGGAAGGGAATGCTAAAGGGAAATAGAGGGTGAATATGATCAAAGCAATTGATATGCCTATATGGAAATGTACTAAATCATAATATGCAATTAATATAGGTAATAAATTTCAGTAGAAGTACAGTGGCTTCTACCGCTTTAGGCTTCTTTCTATAGATGGTTCCTATTGAGTCATCTAGAAAAGGAAGGCATTATGTTTTTAAAATAAATTAGGAAAAATATATTATTGTGTTAATGTCAATACAAATTTAAAAACAAAAATAGGAGTCAGTTATTGTGCAGAGATTTAGATAGTGGTTGTTAACTATTAATTATCTTAGTAAAAATAAGGAAATAAGAAAGAGAATTCTGTCCAGTATGGAGAGGCATGCCTGTAGTCACAGCCCTCAGAACTCTGAGGGAGGAAGGTTGTGAATTTGAGGCTAGCATAGGATACACAGGAAAATCTTGTCTTGAATACACAAATAGTGAAAGAGAGAAAGACAGAAGGGGTGACGGGGGCCATAGAGGGGAGGAAAAGAGGAAGACAAAGTGGATTTCTAACAAAAATAGTTGAGCAATGAGAAAAAATAACAAGGAAGTAAAATTGAGGCTCTAAAATGAGGGAATGGTACAGCCCATTGTCAAGGAATAGATGTAGGACAAGCAGTAGTGAATATGTGAGTGCATGTGTGAGAGGGAACGTGTTTGTGTGTGTCAGTAGGTACATACATAGTTGTACTTGAGTGTGTTTGGCTGTACATGTGAAAGTGTGCTTTTGTGAGCATATTTTTCAGTGAGTATATTTTTCTGTGCACGTGAGAGTTTTTGTGGGAATCCGTTTGTGCCTATATCGGACTGAGTTTGTGTATTTATGTTTCAGTGTATAATGTGCTTGTGTGTGGTAAAGGGCATGAAGAATTCATTAAGTGTTTTGTCTGTGTTGGGGGGGAGGTGAGTGTTTGTCAATACATGTTTCTGGGTGGTGATTTTGTTTGTGTTAGTAGACATGTTTGTGTGTATTTATGAATGAGATGGTTGTGAGTATGCATGACTTCATTGGAGGCAATTGTGATGGTGTATGCTTGTGAGAGTGTGTGCATATCTGTGGATAAGTTTATTCCTTTCTGTGTGAGAACTATATGGTTGTATGCCTGAGTTAATCTTAGTTAAGGTGCATATTTGTGTGATGTGAACATGTGCAAGTCTGTGTATGTATCTGTGTGTGACTGTGTGTGAATGTGTAATTGGTTTGATACATGTTTATGCATATGAAGTGAATATGTTTTTCTGAATATTTTCAGAATATATATGTGAGTGTGTGGTATATGTGTTTATGTCTGAATATTAGTGCACAGGGTTCAATGATTGTGGATGCTTATTTATGTTTTATGAGTAAAAGTGTGTCTGTGATTCTGTGGACATTTATGTATATGCATACGTGTATGAGAGGTATAATTTTTCTCACATGGCTATTTGGAAGAAATGTTTGGAGGCAACATGCCTTCACTTTGCTTACACTAACGCTTATCAATGATATTATAATGCCAAAATTATTACAAAACTCATGCAAATGCACTATAAATAAAATGAATATATTATAAGCTGCTCGATATATGATCTTAGTAAAGAGTTTCTCAAATTCTTCAGTGCTCCAAATCCTTAAGATCTACTAACACTAGGCATTTCCCACTGTTTCTACATGAAGCTTTGTTAACATTCTTTGAAATTAGAGACAAAAACAACAGGGAAGCAGAGGTAGAAGCAGCACAAAGATGCATTCTCCTTGGATGCCTTCAAAATGCAATACCCCACAGACAAATCATACAGCTCTGCTGCTCAGCACTGATTTTATACATCTCTTTTTCTGGTTGGTGCCTATGGGTTCTTCATACCCATTTTAGACCTCTCTCAGGAAAACTAATCCTGGCCTACCTAAGGAAGATGTATTGCTTTGTATTTACTTTTGATGTTGCTTCAAATTTTGTTTTAAAATTATAAATTAAATAATCTTAATAACATAAATCTTACATATATTTATGAGCACAAAGTTGTGTTGTGATTGATTAATACAATTCAGATATGTCTATCATGCACACTCAACAGTTTTGTAAGGAAAACATTTGAAATTATTTTCTTAGTGATTTTGATATATTGAATACATGACATGCAAAATGTTCCAAAGAGGCTGAAACTGTGTCTGTCTAAAAATGTTTTGTTTCCCTTCACCATCATCTCCATATCATACTTTTTGTATCTTTGAGTGCAGTTGTTTTTGGAGTGCACACAAAAGTGAGAACATGTAGCATTTTCTTTCTGAGAGTGCTTGTTTCACTGAAAATAATGTTCTCCTATTCCATTCACTATGTTGCAAATGAAAAACTCTCCCCTGAAAGCTGAGTAGTTATCATCCTTGTGATGATTAATCTTGATTGTCAACTTGACTGGTTTAAGAGATGTCTGGGAAAGCTCACCTGTGTGTGTGTTTGAAAGGTTTCTCAAGAATACTGACACATGAGACAGTAATTAGGAAGAAAAGACTCTCTGAATGTGGGTAGCACTGTTCCATAAAAGGAGAAAAGAAATCCAGCCAGTTTGTGAAATCCCCATTTTTCCTGAGCAAGAACACATACTGGGACTGCCTTTACCTATGGAAGTATGACTCCATCTTTTCAGTGTACACTCATACCAGTGACTTTCCAGGAATTTTCAGGTCTTCAATGTCAAACTGGATGACATTATCATTGCTCCTTTTTCTGAAGCTTCCAACAGCAAATGTTTTCTCTGCCCCTCTAGCATGCAGGGGGACATTATTAGGCTACTCAGCTTTAACAAATGCCAAGATAATACAATAAGTACCATTTTTCTCTGCTTCCTGTCTGTTGAGGTCAATAGTTGTCCTCTGACACCTTCTCTAATACTTTAATGTTTTGCCTAAGCACATAGAGCAAATTAACTGTGGATTAAATCCTCTGAAATAGTTCAGAATAAATCTTTCCTCACTTAAGTTGTTATACAGATATTTTGGTCACATCAACAAAATATAACTAAGACATTTCTTGTGTGTGTACATATCACATATTCTTTTATTTGTGTGTGTGGGGGGGTGGGTGTTTTGTGTGTGTGTGTGTGTGTGTGTGTGTGTGTGTGTGTGTGTGTGCATACTTGCGGCAACCAGAGATATATCTCAGATGTAGGCAGGGTCTCTTAAAGTGACTTGGAACTCACCAATTAGGCTGACTGGCTGGCCATCAAGGACTAAACTCAAGACCTCATACTTACATAACAAACACTTTATAGACTGAGTTATCTATCCTATACTCTTACAAAGACTCAGATTTGGTTCCCAGCATGCATACGGCAGCACACAATTGTCTGTAAGTCCACTACCATGGGATCTGATGCCTTCTCCTGGCATTCAGGGGCATTTGCACACATGTGATGCACATAAACTCAAGCAGGCATACACATACACATAAATAAAATGTAAACAAATAAATCTTTAAAATATAAGATTTAAAATATATGTATATTTATGTGTATGCGTGTATTGCCTGCATGTAGGTAAGTGCACGCGTGTCATGCAATACCTGCGAGGCTATCAGATCCCCTGAAATTGGAGTTACAGACAGTTGTTAGCTGCCATGTGGGTTCTGGGATTGAAACCTGGGTCTTCTACAAGAACAGCCAATGTTTTTAACTGCTGTCCCATCTCTCCAACCCCAAAATGCAAGACGTTTTTTAATTTAAGAGAAAAAAGACACAAGAAAGGATTCTCCAGGCCTCTCTCTACAACATGTTTAATTGACACTAATGACTTATTGCACTCATAGATTAGTCCATCTCTCAACTCTCACTAGAGAAAGTTCTTCTTGTATCACATAGCGATTAGTACAGTGACCCCAAAATGAGCAATATACAGAGGATAAGAGACTATGGAGTGCTCAGTACTAAGTGGGACACATATATCACACCGTCTTTCCCCAGTGCTCAAGGATCATTTACAAACAGTAAGTAGAAAGATTGTAAGAACTAGAGGCTATAGATAAATACAGGGAACCTGTTGTCTAGACAGCACAGGGTAGTTGCACATATGAATCCACAATGACTATGATGGCATGTAGAAGATTTATCCTACCCAATAGGTAGAGGGCTCTTTGAGGTTTCCCTGAGCACTACTCCAAATACGAGATCATTAGTGATCCTAGCCCGGGAGCTGTGATGCCCTGCAAAGACACTGTTCTGGATGTGGCTTCTGGTGATGCCCTTTGCCTTCTTGTTTCAGTTTGTTCCCTGGATAAGTATAACATAGGGAATTCTATCCCTGGTGACCAGTGATTCAATGTTTAATGAAAAGTGAGAAAGGGAATGGCATCTGTTTTCAGTTTCTCCCCAAACTTTTGAAGATGTGTGCCAGTTATAAAATGGTTATAAAATGTTGTGTGTACATGTGTGTGAGTGGACATGTGCGGAAGTCAGAGGACAATATAAGGTCCTCTTATACCTTCTGCCTTTTGTTTGTGACAAGGTCCCTTGGTCTTACATTTCATCACTTAGGTTAGAACAGCTAAACAGCAGTCTTAAGAGATTTCTTTGTCTCTTCTTTCCATTTCACGTTGGTTGGGACTACAAGCACATGCCACCAAACCCTGTTTTTTATGTGGATTGGTTGTGGGGATCTGAACTCAGGTCCTCATGGTTGCCAGGCAAGTACTTTACTGACAGAGCTGTCTCCCACCCCCTACAAAATGCTTTTAAGTACTGGTGTTCATCATCACACAAAACAAAGGGCTTATTACTTAAAGAAAAGAAATTTAAAAGAAAAGCAAGGCCATCATTTTTTTCCTAGACACCAGCTGACCTTCTGAAGTTGAATGTCTACGTCCCACAGGAAAATGTACTCAGACTTTATAAGATAAACACTCAAAGGAAATAGAGGGGGATGAATACAGAGAGCAAAAGGTGGGGTGTGTAATGCCCACAGAGGCCGGAAGAGGGCAGCAGATATCCTGGAATTGGACTGAACATTTGTTTGCAGGCCTGTGCGTGCTGGCAACCAAATCTCTGTTTTCTGGAAGAACAAGTGCTCTTAAACTTTAAGCCATCACTCAATCTCTACTGTTCTTAATAGATTTTCTTCTCTTTCTCTTTTTGGTAAGGACAAAGGGAAAGTAAAAGGAGCTGAACAGATAAGAAATTGGAGCATTCCAGGAGAGACTGCATCTAGAGACAGACATCTGGACCCATTCATCTTCTCTTCTTCCTCTTAGCCATAGTTCAGAGCACTGGTTCAGGAGGTAAAATGATCTTTTGAAACAGGAGAGACAAAAGGTAATAATGATATGTAACTAAATGATGTCTTGTATATTTTTATGTGTATATATGTATATACACATATATGTAAATTTATGTGTAAATAAATTTCATATGTATATAATTTTTAAACATTCAACAATTTTATGTATTGGAAGTATAAAATGTATAAAACAAATTTTGTCTTAAGAAAAATTTAATCTGAAAACAGAAAATGCTCAAAACCACTTGGGAAAGGGACGATACCAGAGGAAGGGAGGGCTCTCTGTATATGACCAATGTGTGAAGTATCCATGTGTGCAAAATCACACTGAATTTCATTAACATGTGCAACTGGTACATGTAAATTAATAGAACCTATGTGGAAAATAAATTTATATTTTAAAATAATTTTCATAATAAATAAATTAAAAAGGCCACTGATTGGATTTGCATCTCTGTAAGATAGGATAAATGATATAAACTTAAGATTTGATAAGATGTATCAATTCATGAAGTCACACAGTCAGGATCTCATTATGTAGCCTTGACTGGCATGGAAATTTCTAAGCAAAGTAGGCTGGCTTTTTAAAAAATATTTTATTTTATTATTTTTATGTTATGTGTATGTGTGTATTGCCTGCATGTAGGTAAGTGCACCTGTGTCATGCAATGCCTGTGGAGAACAGAAGAGGCTGTCAGATCCCCTGGAACTGGAGTTACTGACAGTTGTTAGCTGCCATGTGGATATTGGGATTCAAACCTGGGACTTCTGCAAGAACAACTGGTGTCCTTAACCGCTGAACCATCTCTCCAGCCTTGCAGAGTAGGAGGGCTTTGAACTCACAGGAGAGAGTACAATGATCAGGTCATACATGAACAGACAGCTTAGGTTTCGGTTTCGTTTCATTTTACTGATCGGGACTAGAATTCCTGTAAATCATGTGATCAGCCCTGTGAGGGGGGTGGTTGATTCCCTGGGGTTAGGGGGCCATCTTGTGTCCTAAACAGCAAACTAACATACTCCAACATCTCACCCTTTTTGTTTAAAAAATGGGCTATTTTGAGGTCCAAACTGGGGGCCCAAACTGGGGCAGTGGTAAGGCTGGTGTGATATGAAGAGGGAAGAGGTCTACTGGATGAAGCAATCTGGGGAGATGGCTAGACCATCTTGGAGTGTGCTCACAAGACCTGAGCAGACAAGCCTGTTGGCATCATCTCTTCTGAGCCAGGGCCTTCAAATGTATTTTCAGTCCAGGACTCTCTAAGATCAACATCCACATTGTCTGAGCCAAGGTAGTCCCCAGAAAGGATCCCAGCAGGACAACCCAAGTTGTTATAGGCCCGTTGTATGGCTTTGGCTGTGCTTTTTATCCTTTTTAAACCTGGGTGTGGGCATGACTGGGGCTAGGGGGTAAGAAGTGAGGCAGTGCCATCATAAGTTGAATCATAGCAAGCTGGTCTCTAATAAAGTTAAGAAAGGCTCATAAAAGAATTCTGCCACAGGTTAAGGAGAGAAGGAGCCAGGCCAGAGGCCCGATTAAGGCAGGGAGGAGTATTGTGAGCCAAGGAAAAGACTGGAATAGTGACTCATATCAGTTTTGGTTCTGTACCCTGGTCTGTTCTCTCTCTAAGATCCTTTTGTGGATGAAGCTCAAGGAGTTGCTTATGACACCAGAATGATTAGCATAGAGACAACACTGTTGTCCTAGAGCATCACATAATCCTCCTGTTGAAGGAGCAGGAGGTCCAGGCCCCTCCTATTTTGTAAGGTGACCTCAGCAAGGGAGGACAGGGAACTCTCAAGATGTTCTATAGCAATTTGTAATTCTTTTAAGTCTGAATCAATGGCCATACTAAGGGCATTATAATTTTTGTCTTGTAGGATCAGCACTGACATTCCTAGCCCTTGGGCACCGGCAATACTGATCCCAAAAATAGTGGTGCCAGCAATCACTTATGTCATGAATGTTCCAATGGGGAAAGCTTAAGGTCCATCTCCCCCCAGGTCACTGGGTGGAACCAGTGTTGGGGTCATCATTGCCTGGAGTGATCTGGCTCTCCTCTGTTTGCACAGTCATCAATGGTCAGGCCTCTCATCTGTTGTGTGTTGGGTTTTTGGTTTTGTCACCATCTCTGAAGCCGATACCTCTGGAGTCAGCTGCATCACAGGCAACTTTGATGTTTTGGGCCAGGATCCAGATGGGGGCTGGAACAGTATCTGGAAAGACACAAGCATAGCCTCGTCCTTGCGTTAGCAATAAGTGTGGGTCCTTTCATTATCCTGTGAGGGGGTCTTTCCATCTCACCATGGGGGCTGGAGTGGGATGAGCAAATGCCCCCTAATGCTTCATTGCTGGTGGGAGGCCACTGGAGTCAAATTTAAAAAAAAATTAGGGTGAATAAATCTTGTTGTATAACAAGATTAGGATCCTTATAGTGGGAGCCTTTGTCAGTCAGGTCCCCTTCCCCTCAGGTCCACCTCCAGAGCACTGGGCGCCGCCAGTTTGCAGCTCGGCTCCAGGGGCCACTGAGGCTGTGGGGTTAGGGGCCCACAGAGCACAAGGTCAAGAGACGGGGTGGTGATGCCCGAATGTGGCCAGAGGCAGCCAAGTAGTGGCCACAGTGGCTGGGACCCGGTGCTCCTGACTGGGCAGCCAAACTGGGACAGGCACCATTGAGGAGCTGCTGAGTATCCCAGGAGGTGTAGGCTGAAGCTCCCCTTCGCAGTGTCTGTGGTGGTGCTGGGGATGCTGGGAAGATGCAGCCTGGGTTCCAGGCCTGTTCTACTTCCCCACTGCCTGCAGCCCTGGGGCTGTGGATGGTTCAACCAGCAGGTGGCAGCAGGGGCGCCTCCTCCCGGCTGCTGGACAGGCACAGCAGGGTGCTGTGCTAAGGCTTCCTCTACCTGGCGCTCTATGGCGCAGATGTCCCAGTCCAAGCCCTGGGAGCAGAGCGGCTCCTGGTTTTTGGGCCACTGTGTCAACTCCACCTGCCTGTGCAACCTGGGCTGGGTGAGGGACGAGTGCCAGCACTGCCAGGGTAGGTTCAAGTTAACAGAACCTTCTGGATATTTAACAGATGGTCCAATTAACTATAAATATAAAACTAAATGTATATGGCTAATTGAAGGCTATCCAAATGCAGTGTTGAGGTTAAGATTTAATCATTTTGTTACAGAATGTAGCTGGGATCATATGTATGTTTATGGTGGAGATTTCATATATGCACCTTTAATAGCTGTACTTACTGGTTTGATTGTCCCTGAAGTAAGGGGAAATGAAACTGTGCCTGAAGTTCTTACAACATCTGGCTATACACTATTACATTTTTTCAGTGATGCTGTATATAATTTAACGAGTTTTAACATGTTTTATTCCATCAGTTCTTGTCCTAACAATTGCTCTGGTCATGGAAAATGTACAACTAGTGTCTCTGTTGCAAGTCAAGTGTATTGTAACTGTGATAAATATTGGAAGAGGGAAGCATGCGATATTCCTTACTATAAAGCCAATTGTGGTATTCCAGATCATGGCTACTGTGACCTAACAGGAGAAAAACTGCGTGTCTGCAATGATAGTTGGCAAGGTCTTGATTGCTCTTTGAATGTTCCTTTAACTGAATCTTGCTGGATTTTGTCCAATGTTAAGCCCTTAATCTTTCTGCAGGTCGTGCTTCACATAAAGCAGTTTTATATGGGAAGTTTATGTGGGTGATTGGTGGATTCCCTACTAGGGCTTCAAACCCTATATTTTGAACATTGGCACATCTATTGCGCTCTGTTATTGTTCACACTCATGTTGATAAGCAGCCTTCCATATGAGGAAATCACCTCCTTGCAAACAGGCATGAGCAATATGCTGCCAATCATAGGGGGTATTGGCCTCATGGCTGATTGTAACTAAAAGTTGACTAAACCAAGGGGAATGGATACCATCCTCAAGTGCCGCCTTGTGCAATTTTTTAAGGTGTCATGGGAATATGGATTCCATACATTTGGGGTTTGTTGGCCCTGAGCAATCATAACAGGGAAGAACTGCAGGGTGTTGTCCTCTGAACCAGACAGAAAGGAGGTTGGGGGAAGGGGCTTCCAGTCTTCCTCTCCCAGAGAGGGGTAAAGGGGAAGGGCTCCCCTATAGCCCACACGGGGTGGAGGCAGATAGCTATCACCCTGTAACAGCAGAGCAGAGGGTGGTGTGACTTCCTGCTTTTTACTAAGAGAGCCCTCAGACCCTAGTCTCTTGTTTTCTGAATCCTCAGCAGTATACATAGCCTTTTGTCAGAGAAAAACTCTGCTAGTTTCACCGTGACCAAGAGTGCTTGGGGTGAGCTGTTCATAGCGTCCTGCTGTTGAATTTCTTTATCTATCTCTTTTAAAATAAGATCATCTTGTTCAGGGGCATTGGGGGAACTCCCTGCAGGAGGCCAGAATGGCAGTTACAATGGGGTAGAACAGCCCAGATTGTGGGCACCCCTCCTTGACCTCTTTCTTTCTAGCTAAGAATGACACATGAGCCCATTGTTCAGGATCCAAGCAGCAGGACTCTGCAAATCAAGGGACAAGAGCCAAAACTTCATCTAGCACTTTGGCTACATCCTTTTCTGTTAGTTTAATTCACCTGCTCCTGAGCAGAGAAACCAGCTCTGTGGCACAGGGGCCGGCGGCAGCTGGGTAACTATTCCCCATACTGGAGGTCACTTACAGTGCAAGATGTACCCAGAGGGACTCAGAAGCCGCAAGTTGGGTGCTACCTGTGGTAGTTCTGTTCGGGCCACTTTTATGGTCACTGCTCCTGCCACCTGATCCCGGACCTGACCCCAGGGCTGGTGAGGAGGCTGTGTCAGCAGAGCCGCATTCAGACACAGGACACCAGGTTCAGAGACACAGATCTGCTTTATTGAGGAACAGCGAGCTTATATAGGGTTTTTAAGTCATTCAAGAGAGAGTACAATAATCATTCAGGAAAGAGTACAATGATCAGGTCATACATGAGCAGACAGCTTAGGTTTCGGTTAACACTTTCTTTTTACTGATCAGGACTAGAACTCCTGTAAATCATATGATCAGCCCTGTGAGGGAGGAGTGGTTGATTCCCTAGGGTTAGGGGGTCATCTTGTGTCCTAAAAAGTAAACTAACATACTCCAACACCTGGCATCTCACCCATGTCTGGAGAGGGGGCATTTACTAACCTAGAATGAGACTGCAGGCCCAAGATGCATGGGCAAATGCAAGCAGTGACTATGGCTGTGCCACTGGAGCATTGTGGTATGGCAGGCTCTGAGCTGCAGTGTAGAGCTGACCAGCCCAAAGCTGACCGGCAGGGAGCTAGGCATTGGGTGTTCCTTTCATTGTAAGTCACTCCCCCTCCCCACAATAATAATAAATGTACATAAAGATATGTTACATGGTTTGCCTCATAGCACAAGAGACCCAGAGAGAATGCTGATGACAGTGTCATATGCTGCTAAGCTTGGCTAATACACACCCTACAGTTCAGAGACTGTGCTGGTTGACACATCCTCAACCACACCAGCAATTATGATGGGAATGCCACAGCAGTAGGGCAAATTAGAGGTTTGTCTCTAAATTAATTCCAGAGGTGTAATGTAAGTCTCATTATAATGCCACAGAGCCATAGGAAGAAGATCCACATGAACTTAAATGGATGACCACTTAATAATACCCTGGCCTTATATACATCACCCTGGTCCCAAAACTTCCTGCTTCAGATAACATAAACTCATATGTTGTGTGAATATAGAATCACATTTCCTAAGACATTTTTAATAGAATATTTTGTGGATGATTGTTTCACAGCAAAACCGAATGGAAATGACAAATATTTCCCTCATACTCTCTGTTCTACATAGGCATAGCCTCCCATATTGTCAATATCTTCCCAAGGAGTGTTACATTTTTCCACAAATGATGAGCCTACATTGATGTCACCCCCATCCAGGGTCAGCAGTTTACCTTAATGTTAATTCCTACATTGTACATCCTGTTTCAATTTATATGCAATGCTATCTAACTACCATTACAGTATAATACAACTATACAACATAATGCAGATATTTCACTGTCTTTAAATCATGTATTCTGCCTATGAATCCCATTCTCTGTCTATGCACTGACAACCAATCATCCTTTGGGGGACTGGACCCAATACCACATGCATACTGGTGAAGTATACCACTGAGCTACATGCCTTAGCACTCCTCACTGTTGCTATAGATTTTCCTTTCAGTATACCATATAAATGTAATCATACAGTATATTGTTTCAGATTAACTCCTTTCACTTAATATTTCTGATTCCTCCATGTAATTTCACAAACATGATAGCTAATGATTTGCTAGCACTCAATGATTCCCTACTATCAAAATACACCAGTTTGATATTCATTCACCTACTGAAGGCCATCATAGTTCTTTCAAGTTTTGGAAATTGTGAACCAAGTATCCCTAAAAATCTGGGTGCAAATTTTTGTTTGAAAATAACTTCCAACTCATTTGGATGCTTTAATTACTAGTAAGATTATAGTAAGTGTTTACTTAGTTTCATAAAAAAGTTGAAACTGAGCTGGGTATGGTGGCACATGACATTAACCCCCAAACTCCAGAGACAGAGGCAGGTGGACATCTGTGAGCTCAAGGACAGCCTGGTCTACATAGAGAGTTCCAAGCCAGAAAGTTTCTCAGTGATTAAACACTTGCCTAGAATATGCCAAGCCCTGAGTTTAATTTTCATTCAACCATATAGGCACTAAATAAATAAATAAATAAATATACCTATAGGGTATATCCCCTGTAGGGACTGGAGAGACGGCTCAGTGGTTAAGAGCACTGCCTGTTTTTTGCAGAAGACCTGGATTTCAAATCCTATTACTCACATGGCGGCCAAAAACCATCTGTAACTCCAGTTCCACGAGATCTGATGCCCTTTTCTGTTCTCCACAGGCATTGAACAACATGGGTACACTTACACACGTTCAGGCATAATACTCATACACAGAAAATAAAAAGAAAGAAAGAAGGAAAGAAAGAAAGAACTGCAGTCATCAACATTGTAAAAAGGAAAGAAACTAGCAAACGGTCTCTCAAATATACTGAATGAGCTCAAAAGCATACAAATACAGATATTTAAATATATCAATGCACCTCTTGCTAATATATGTCCTTTATGTTAGTTCATTTTGTTTTCCTCTTTCATAGAGATTTTTAGTTTTTGTTCTGTGTTACAGAGTTCAGTACACGTAAAACACTCAACATACCATGTACACAGTGTCTCACTATATAGATCTGAGTGCTTGTATTACAGGTATGCCCAACTGAGAGCAGCTTTGAGATACAAAACCCCACACTTTTTTTGAGAAATGGTGTCACTATATAACCCTGTCTGATCAGGAACTCTCTAAGTAGACCAGACTGGCCTCAAACTCATAGAGATTCACCTGCCTGTACTTCTGTTTCTGGAGTGCTAGGATTAAAGGCATGTGTCCCCACACCCAGTGAGATATACCCTTTGATAAACATTTGTAACTTCAAAATACGCAACTTTCTGTGGTAAGCATTATTGTATACAATAAGACAATACAAATTATCTTCCATAACTGAAACTACATAACCACTGTAAGAGTCCTTGCTCTGTCCTCCACTCAGCTCCTAGCTGCCACATTTCTGCTCTGCTTCTGTGAATTTGGATTAAGTAGGAACATGCTGTATCCTGTGACTGTCATTATTCTTACTATAAAGTCTTTTGGGTTAATAAATTTCATGGACATTAGAATTCCCTTCTTTTCACAGACTGAATGACATTGTATTGTGTGAATAGAGTATATTCTTTACCCATCAATTTAATAATTATTTATTTATTGAAAAAAATGATTTAATGAACATTGGAGTGTATTTATCCTTTTGAGATACTACTTTCAATAGTTAACAATGTTAATAATGTTTCCATATTCCTATTAGCTATTAAAGTGTTTTCTTTGGAGAAATGTTCATTCTGTTTCATTGTGCATTTTTAATAAGGCTATTAGAGCTTAAATTTTATTGTTGTCACTTTTGCTTGATGTTGAATTGCATTTAATTTTTGGAGTAAAACTTACTCTGTTATATAGTTTGCAAACATATTCTAGCACCCTTGTTTTAAAACAGATCTAAGGTGTAAAATGCTTGTTGAAATTCTTATTCTGTTTCCTTGGTCTAAATGTCTGTATTTATATCAGTACAGTATTTTTGAATTACTGTAGCTTTGTAATACATGTTGAAATCACCTGTTGTGATACTTTTACCTTTGTTGCTTTCCTTAAAGTTATTTGGGTATTCAGGTTATTACTAGTGGACATATAGATTTTAAGATTTGTTTACCAATTTCCATAAAATAATACCACTGAAATTTGATGGGGATAACATTAAATCTGTGTATCACTTCATGTAACATAGACATGGACAATATTAAATTTCAATCTAGGAGCTGTAAATCTATTTATTTATACCTGTTTTAAGATAATTAATGTTAAATAATTTTTTAAAGATTTATTACTATTTTTAATTAATGTGTATATATACATATATACATGAGCCTGTGTGTTTATGTGTACCATCTGTTTTCTGTTGTAGTTTGTGTGTTTTGTTTTTACCATAAGCCTGTAGAAGGGCAGAAGTTGGTGTTAGATCCTCTAGCACTAGAGATACAGGTAGCTGTGAGCCTCTGTGTGAGTTCTAGGAACTGAACTGAGATCCTCTATAAGAGCAAGAAGTGGTCTTGAAGTCACTGAGCCATCCCTCCAGCCCCATGATTGATAGTGGGTTTTTTTTTGTATATTTACTAAGATTTTAAAATGTATTTTATTTATTATTTTTATTTTATGTGCATGAGTGTATTGTTTACAAGTAGACATGTACACCCATATTGTGCCTGCAGAGTTCAGAAGATGGTATCAGGTTCCCTGGAACTGAAGTTACAAATGTTTTCTAGCCACTATGTAGGTGCTGGGAATTGAACCCAGGTCCTCTGCAAGAGCAGCCAGTGCTCTTAACTGCTGACCCAGCTCTTCAACCCCATATTTAGTAGTTCATGTTGTACAAGATTTCAATTCACTGGTTAAATTTGTTCCTAATTTTTTAGTATTGTTGATGCATAGAAATACTGTTGACTTTTCTATACTTGCTTCACATGCTGTGGTTCTACTGCTTCTTTTGGTTCTGGTTATACTTTTTGATGATGTTAGGAATTAATACATACTGGATTGTGTCTGTATTCCCAGTCTCACCACAAAAATTCTGGCTGCAGTTAGACACCAATCCCTTTTCTAGTGCGGGATCCTGAGTGGTTGGCTTCTGGGGTGCATATCTCCCCTCCCCACATTCCTAAGAGGCATTTGGATCAATCTCTGTATGGTTCAGATGTTTGTCCAGAAGTGGCCTCCTAACTAATCCACGAGTGGCCTCCTAACTCTATTATGGTATTTTCATGTGGGTAGTTTGGGAGATGACTGGATTGTACTAGATTTTATCTAGCCTCAAAATGAGAAATATCTTTCCTCATTACATTCAGCAATATGAATATGCTCCATAAAAATATAAAAAAGCTTTAAGGAAAATGTTTGATTATACGTAAAACCTAACTGTCCACACAGTCCTCATTATTCATAATTATTTTAATTTTTATGTTAAGGAAATTTTCATTGGTGTCATTGGTTCTTATTATTAGATAAGGAAGTCTCCTGTACCTGCATCCCTAGAGGGGACTGTGACCAAAATTCCACAGCCCACATGTGCTGTTCATAAAAAGAATTTATTGAGAAACTGACTCTAAAGCTCTCAGATTGTCTAAAATTATCCTTATATTTTGTTTAGCTGAAAAAAACACTGAACTTCCAAAAATTTCATTGACTATATAAAACACCTTTTTTAAACAATGAAGTGAATAATTTTCTTTTCCTAGTGCCCCATGAGTTTAATCATGTGTGTGTGTGTGTGTGTGTGTGCATATTAAGTTGACAAAATGTCGAATTCTTGAGAGATTATTTTTTTAGTTTTCTTCTTCAATATATAGGAATGGTAAATTACATGAATGAGTTTGAAGTATTCATTTTGCTTCCTTAAGTTGTCATGAGATTGACCCCACCCCCCATCGTTTCATCTTATGATTTTGTATGTCATTGAACTTCACTTTTCTTATTCTGCTTTATTTTCCTTTACTATCTCTCTTTTAGCTTTGTGGAGTCTACAGTTTATTGGACATTGTTTTAGTTCATGTCAGTTACAGAGATAGAATCAATCCAAAGTCCCTTCCAGCATTTGTATAACTTATAAATACATTTTTCATTACTACCCATTTGTACTTTGATAAATATTTTGTTGGTTTATGCTAATTTATAAACATTTGTCTTTAAATTTTTTCTTTAAAATATAATAAAACTGGTTGTGAAAGGTTCTGGTCCTGTATATTTCTTTTTTATAGATTGAATTTTGTAAGTTCCCTCCAGTAGCTAGAAGGATATTCATATCCTCCCATTTGTTATTTACTATGGCTAATTTGGGATTTTTATCTCAACTACATTCCATGTTTAATGACCCAACTTGTTCCTGGTGTCTTCCTACGATTCTCATAACTCTATAGCAACAAGGGAAATATCATTTTTATTGTTTATTTTAGTTGAGTGGTCACCTTGTCTTCAGTGAACAGCACCAAAATTATATTAATTTTACTAAACATAGTAAGAAACTTTTGGTGGCTTCCCTTGTGATGTTTGGTTTCCTCTCATTAGTTTTAGTCATTTCTTTCTTGTGATTTCCTTTGTATAATTTCTTCTGGTTCAGTTTACTTCCTTGTTTTGTAAATACCTGAATAGAGTAGATGTATGTATCAGGAATAATCATAAGTCAGGCACAGTGGTTAATTGCTGTAATTTAGTTTTAAGGAGGATGAGGTAGGAAAATCGCTATGTTTTAGAGTCTGAGTTACATAGTGATTTCCAGGATGACATAGGCTACAGAGTGAGATCCTGTATAGAAAAAGGATCAGAATTTCTCCATTCATAACATCTCATGCATTAGAAATGCACATTATATATAAAGATGTATCATAGCGTTTCCTCTGAGCAGCTTGTTCCTTATAGAAATTTATGTGTGTAATCCCTTCATTGTTAATCAAATCCTATTTCTAATCTGTGCTTTCTCTTATACACAAATGTAATTTACAAATAAAGTCATTATACCCTTTCCCATATGGAAGCTATTTTTTCTATTTATATTTTGTTATTTCTTTTTGGCTCAAATTTATGCTGGAATACGAATATATTCTGAATGATTTCAATCCTTTTAAAATACTGAAACATATTTCAGGGCCAATATCTCTAACTTACCACACATGAAATTCCTACAGTCTAGATTGAAATAGGCAGTATTTTCATGTACCCTGGCCATGTTAGTAGTAATAAAGTAACAAACTTTCTGAGATCTTTAATTTCTGTACTAGTCCATCAGTTAAATCTTTGCCCTCTAGTGGCTGTCAGTATCAATGCATGGTCTCCAACTTTAGAAGATGGACACTTATTCAGCTCTCAGTTCATAATTCTCTTTAGTAACTGCCTAAAACTTTCGAGTGAGGGAAGGAACATAAAAATTACAAGAACATTTTTAATTTTATAATATGAGAAGTACTCTATCTTTGAGGTCTCAAAATTCAAGCAAATGCTATCTTTTATCCTCATAGCCCATAATGCAGGTCTGAGATTGCACAGCATCTGCTTGAAGGTACTTCTCAGAACTTCTTCTGATCTGAAAGAAATTCAGACTCCATTGTCATTGCTATTGTGAAATAAGATCTTGCTAATTAGCCCAATGTGTCCTAGAACTGGCTATCCCATATAGAAATTAGCCTCAAACGACCCTTCTACCTCATTCTTCAGAGTAATGGGGTTACACACAGGTGCCAGTTTTTTAATTCTACAATCTCCCTGATCCCATATCTTTTCATTTGCTTTTTTCTACTTTGTGGAGACAGCTTTCTTCCTTCCACGTGAACAGGCATAGCTTTGCTGCATCCTATGTGTTTTAATACTCATGCAATTGAAAACACATTATGATTTCCTTTGTGATTCCTTGTTTTACTTACAGGGTATCTAAGACAATGTTATTACATTTTTTAATCATGTTACAATCATATTTGTTGTTTCCTAAGACCTTGAAGTCACTTACATCAAGTATTTGCTGAGTTTATATCACTATTGTTTTTAAACAATTGGGGGAAGGTGCTATAGGATTACTCATACATCTTTATGTACATTTTGAAATAAAAACACATTCTGAAACCTAGCACTTGGTGCACAAACATGAGGACCCAAGTTCAAATCCGTACAATCATGTAAAGACTAAGCATAGTAGCTCCTGCCTGTAAACCCAGTGTATCTATGGCAAGATGGGATGTGTACAGACAAGAGAGTCTCCAAAAGCTATCAAGTCTGCTAGCCTGCAGTACATAACAGCAGACAACAAAATCACCTGGTCTCAAATGAAGTGGAAGGTAAGGATCAGACACCCATGTATATGTTCTAGCCTCAATACGAGTGTCAGAGGACACACACACACACACACACACACACACAACCACACTCACAGATACACACAAACATGCACATAGAAACATACATCATGTGCAAACACACACACACATACACACACACACTCGAAACATACATTATGAAGTGACTTTGTTCACTCAGGGTGAACATATCTGAATACAACAAACAGCCTCCTTCCCCCCAAACATAAAGGATTCTAATTCCATTTCCAATTCCAACCATAATCCTATGGCAGTCACAATAACAGAGACAAAGATACCTGAATGCCAAAGGGTGCCTATATCTGAACCTTTAAACTTGAATTGCCAAAAACTGGCTTTTTAAATTTCAAGATAAATATCAATTTTCCATATATTGATAATATCCATTTAATATTTTGTGTCCTACAAACTTCCAGAGACAGTGTAAACATATTGCTACTGCATACATAAAATGGAAAGAGGGAATTGTTAAAAACAGAGACTAGTCAGGATTATTTGGGTGACTCTAAAGTAGAAAAGATACACAGATCTCTGAAGCATTGGCTCTAGTAACTATTAATCTTCCAATTATTTTATTTAAAAATAACTTATTGAATAACAACAGAATACTTGTAAATCATCCATTATTTATTTCTATTTTTATTTTTATGTTCTACTTCATGCCATCCCGGAATTTACTATGTACCCTAGGCTGGGCTCAAATTCATAGAAATCCTCTCATTTAAGTCTTTTGAGAGCTAGGATTATAGGCATATACTGCTTCGTCCTGCTCAGTCCCTATTATTACTGTTACTATTCTTATTGTTGACCAAATGTGGTAAAAAAAGAAAAAGAAAAATTAATGTGTGCCATTTAGCTAGAGGTCTCATTTAGCCAGAGGACTCAGGATGTGTATCCATGCTGCCTGTCTAGACACTTGCATTTATTCTCTGTCCCAACCTTCCCCCTCCCATACTGCCAAAACAGTAGTTCTAAAGCACAGGAGTATTGTGAAAGAAATTGCTTTGAGACTATTGTGTGCTTTTCAACTGTGATCCCATTGATCATGTGGGGGTGGGATCAGCAGTCCTGAGCTGTTTGGAATGAAAGACACATGGGCCAGCTGCTTTTTCTATCCACCCCTATAGTTCAGTTCTGAGCCAGTCTCCTGTATCTTGAGCAATTGTCAAGCTGTCTACAATTTCTCTCTCTGTGCAGTGCATCGACCTCCACCTTTGCCCTCCTTACTCTGTTCTATGGCAATGTGGTGCTCCATATGCCTTGCTTGGAGCTCTCCCTCCCTTTCTTCCATTTGGACCCCCTTAATGCTGAAAAGTCTGGAGACCCTGGATGTCCCAATGCCTAATTTCTTCAGGTTTTTGCTGAGAAAAAACAACTCTGCTGAACCAAATAACTGAAGAAATGATCAGAGGTATGTTCACAAGATTGTGAATACAATATTGATGCTAAAGTAAGGGAGGGGAAGAGAAAGGGAAGGACTGCTGGAGGGAGAAGAACATAGAGAAAATTCCATGAATAAACAACTTGACCAAGATACAAAATAGCTGCTAATTTCTCTCAAGAAATATATCTATCCTAACCAATATTTAGAATGGTGGGTCTAATGTGGCTTTTTAAGGTGTAAGATGTGACTTTAATTTCTAATAATATAGGTGAATTATCACGTTGACACTAGCATATATAGACCTTATGATTGGGAGGACATGCAAAATTGGCTGCCAAACAGGTGGGGATTTTAAAGCAAATATCATACAGTCTTAGCAGCAAAACCTTGAGTTTTAAAAAAAACTGAAATCCTGAGCAATTTCTGCCAGATTTCAATTATTAAGGAACAAGAGCAGAATAGTGGACTGGGAAGGGCATCAATAACTTATTCACACAAATTTCTAAGTGACAGAGGTGGTGTATAAAGAGATTATTTTTATAAAATGCAGAGGATATATCACCAGTGAAAAAATACTAGTCTTTACATATTCCATATTCTCGTGAATATAAGTTGTACAGTTTGGCACATAAGTCTCAGATCTATACTGTAAGACTTTTCATTATTAAAAAAATCAGTAGGGCTATTAAAACATTCCTCATCAACCAACATATTTAAAAGAGGAATGATTATTTCAGAGTTCAAATGTATCAGGTTTTAGAACAGCTGGAATCCTAATTAAAATTTGCAATAGCTATGCAAAGCAAAAGAGGATAAAAAGTTATGATTTTCTTGATTCTTAATGAAAATCAGTGAATATTATCAAAAAGTTTATCTTTTAAAACACTGAATTATCTGATCATGGAGGATGCTTACTTATGTCTTCCTAAATAAAAATCAAATTGTTTATCGTACAATATTAAATAAGATATTTCATCTTTACTATTACCATAAATACTATTTAATTTAAAATGTTTGTCACTGATGTTTATTCATATTGGAGATACATAAAACTGTTCTTTCTCTGTTGCACTTCTGTCAGGCATTCTGGATAAATATGCTTATTGAATCCAAGAGCTTGACTGTAGATTATTCTCAATTTTCACCTGCTATCAATAATTACTTTCTAATTCCAACGTAGTTGATTTCTTTGCTTGCCCTCTTGTACAGCTGGACCTTTAAACAGTACAACTTTTAAACAGTACAAGCTAAAGAATAAAATCCTTTAAAATACTTTATTTCAGAAACATTTCAATTATTTATGCAACTTGTTTAATAGATCTTTATGTTCCTGAAACATTTACTAATGTATATTTCTAGATATATGATTATTTAATGTGAAATTTCAAGTTTAATTGGCAAACAACGTTCCTGAAATCGTCTCATAGTTTTCAGGTCTAATATTAATTAGTGGCATCACTTTTAAAATATTGGATCTTGGTGACTGAGCCTTTCATTGTTTTCTTTGACAAGCTTCACAAGGAAATTTTCTTTTGTCTGTCCATTTTGTTTCAATTCCCTACTTTTCTTATTTCTGCTATTTAATATTATCCTTTCTTGCTTAGTATTGTCTTGTTGGCTTTGTTAGGATCTATACACTGATTTGGATGATTATATCATAAAGTATTCAGAATCTCTCCCACTATATAAATTTCACTCTAATTTTGCTTTAGCAAGCAAAATTCTCTTTTTAGGAAATAATGAAGTATTTGAAACATTGTAATTTTAAATAATCATGTTGGGAAAGGAAGGAAAAACACATGATTTCAATTCAATAAACAAGAAAATCTATATGATAAAATTCAGAATGCTATTATGGTAAAGATGCTTATTAAAGTAGAAATGCGTATTATATATTAACCAAAATAGTTATCTGCCAAACGAAAAAAACGAAAAAAAATACACATGCGGGAAGTGAAATGAAACAATTTTGGGTATAAGGCAGAGAAGAATAGTTGAAAGGCTGCTGTAACTCAGTTCCTCAAAGAATGGGATGGAAAGAAAGGCAGGGAACAAAGGGTCTCCCTTGATTACAAGCAGTAGGGAAATTAAAACCCTGGGTCACTCTGGGGTCCTTTATTAAGGCAACATCAGGGCTGGGCAAAGTCCCTGGCTTCCACACAGTGTTAGAAATTCTAACAAAGGAAGACATCTGAAAGGCACTAACTACCCTAAGGTCAGACGAGTTCTCTTCCAATGCCTTGCTACTGAAAAGCATAGCTAACTTAATCCTTCAAGTATTTGAAGAAAATAGAGACCCGCCGAAATCCGTCATGTCTACAGGAGGCGGAGCAGAAAAACTTCAGCGAGACACTGCCGGTTTCTTTTTAAAAGTAGTCAGTCATTGACAAGTGACAGAATAAATAGAGGAGAGATTTATAATATTCATTCGTGTTTTAAAAAAATAGGAGACTTTTTATAAAAGCAGATTTGAAAGCATGGATTTTGGTTTTCTCAACACGTGAGAAAATTAAATAAAGCGTGCACGAAGGAAGCTGAAAGCGATTCAAACATCAATCTTGAGACAAAAGGGTATGTTAAGAGGGGAAGAGGGGCTGCAGAATAGGAGCGGAGAGCCGGCAGAACCCCAACAGGGAATCTTAAGCGGATACCGGCGCTAAAAAAACATGTCGGAATACACTTCCGCTAAAGCTCCAGCAAGTGGTGTCTCAACAGGAAGTGTCCACTGCTGGGTAGGAACCAATATTCACAGGGAACCGGGAGCAGGTGGGAAGACAAAAAGAGGTGCACTTCTCTCCGAGAAGACGCCGAAAATTTTTCCAGCTCGAGCTCCGGGATTCAAGCCCCAAAAAGACACTATAAAAGACAGTTTCTGGTACTTGCAGGGGCAAGAAATAAACATGGAAGAGTCTGCAGCTCCCTCAAGCGCGTACGCGGCCGCTGGTGCCGAGGCAAGTGCTGAGGCGGGGGAGGGTGTGTCTGGTCCCGGCCTTCCCGGGTCTGAGGCCTCCGGGGAGTCTGCAGCAGTTGGTTCAGTGCCTCCGCAAGAGGCTTTGGGCCTGGCACCGCTCCTTGTGGCTCCTGGCCCAGCGCACCTCCGCACTGCGAGTTTGCGGCCAGCTCAAGCTGCAGGGGGCGGAGCCAGGCCTGGTCCCCTGCCTGAGCGCAACAGCGGCAGCTGGACAAAGCAAATCCTCTGCAGGTACTATCTTCATGGGCAGTGCAAGGAGGGGGAGAACTGTCGCTACTCTCACGACCTCTCTGGGCGGCGGAAGGCCAAGGGGGGGCAAGATTCTCAGCCTAGGGCCTCTGCAGACAGAGGACCCAAGATGGCCGCTGACAGGGAGCCCCCGACTCAGGAAGAGGCGGAAGCCCCCCCTACTGCATCCTCAAGCTCCTTGCCTCTGATTGGCTCAGCTGCTGAATGGGGCTTCTCTGAATCCGAGACTGACAATGCAGGCTTTGCAGACAATGCAGGCTTTGCAGACAATGCAGGCTTTGCAGCTGCAGGTGGAGCGGGTGCAGAAGGATGGGAGGGGGCTATTGAGTTTGTTCCTGGACAGCCCTACCGAGGTCGCATGTTCCCCCCGCAAGGTCCTGAGGCTCCTCCACAGAGCCCAGTGATTGCGAGAGAGCAGATGGCTGTGGGCGTGGGGATGCCGCTTTGCCGCTATGCTGCCAGGGGAGAATGCCTTCGTGGGGAGAGGTGTGCATATCCCCATGGAGATATATGTGACATGTGCGGGCACCAGGTCTTGCACCCTTTGGATGCAGCCCAGCGGGAAGCCCATAGAAGGGCCTGCATTGAAGCACATGAGAGAGATATGGAACTCTCGTTTGCTGTGCAGCGCAGCATGGACAAGGTGTGTGGCATCTGCATGGAGGTTGTCTATGAGAAAGCTGACCCCAGCGACCGCCGCTTTGGCATCCTTTTCAGCTGCAATCACACCTTTTGTCTTAGGTGCATCCGCAGGTGGAGAAGTGCCACACAGTTTGAGAATAGGATCAGTAAGTCCTGCCCACAGTGCAGGGTCTCCTCCGGCTTTGTCATTCCTAGTGAGTTCTGGGTGGAGGAGGAAGAGGAGAAGGAGAAACTTATTCAGCAATATAAGGAGGGAATGAGTAACAAGGACTGCCGGTATTTTGCTGGAGGAAGGGGCCACTGCCCCTTTGGAGAATTCTGTTTTTACAAGCATCAATACCCTGAGGGCTGGGGAGATTATTTTCGAAGGCCAGGTGGTGGTGGATCATCAAGCGCATACTGGCATCAAGTTTTGGAGCCTGTGCAATTGCGAGAGGGAAACTTGCTCTTTAAACGCCGTAAAAAGGAGCTCGCCTTGCTTCGCCTGGCCAGCCAGTTATTTAAGAAGTTTCTTGCCCTGAGAGCTGGTTTTCCCCTCTCTGATGATCAGTTGTTCTCACTTCAGTTCCAGCTGGAAGAATATTTTGATGTGAATCCGTAGCATCATGCTGTGGCCTGTGGTCTAGTCTGCTGAGGTTCTTTTGTCTGCTGTTGCTTATTTACCTTTATTGACTGACAACCTATTGCTTTCAGAGGCTGTTGAGGCAATCTTTATGCAGTATTGCTGTGTTCTCTATTCCTCCTTTCTTCCCAGTAGGATTATGATGCTTCCCTGTGTTACAAAATAACAAAAATCTTAAAAATATTGTTCAGTGGAATTAGTATTTCTGTCAGTTGATTGCTTGTGTCATGTCTGTTTCCAACAGGATTCACTCAATTCTAGTGTTTACAGAATTTCTCATTGTGAAGTCCCATACATGTAATTGTGAAGAAGTGACAGAAGTCTTTAACTGAATTATGAGCTTTTTGCTATATAGCCTTAAGAAATGGACCCTTGCAGGGCCTTGCAGCTGCTGTCTGTGTTTGTTTACATGTGTTTCTTCCCTCCTCTTTCAAGTGCACTTGTTAAATTGTGGTTACTTTGTGATTCTGTTTTACTTGACCAAAATGAGGTGCATATGTTTACATGTTTTTATCCTGTTCAGCTTGATGTGAATTATTTATATTTGGAAATATATATTTAAGAATGATATATAATATATGCATATATGTATTCAAAGATATGTATTTGAAAAAATATGGAAACAAATATTCACCATAATCTATATGTTTAAAGTAGTGAAATAAATGCAGACCTGAAAGCTGAAAGTGAAAGGCTAGGTGTATGGGCTATTGTGTGAATTGTGTGGACACTTTTACCTGCCCCTGCACAGCAGTCAGGGATCAGCATTTAACAAAATTACTGTCAACATTCAGCTCTGTGTATCAGATGCAGATCCTAAGGAACTTACAAAACACAACTTTGAGAATTCCTGTGATAGCATTCAGAGCTGCTCTGCTTCTCTAAGCACAGCCTATGCCTATGCAGTGTAGTCACCATCTCAGTTGTCTTGACAGTGGCTATTCCTGGACTTGAATTCACAATTCTTTGCATTTGGTATTTTTTTAATATCTAGATATTTTTAGATATAAAATAGAACTTTTGACAGAAGTTTTCAGAATAAAAGTAACAAGATTACAAAAGGGAAGCCAATACAAATATTGAAATAAATCAGAATACAAGAATGGAAAGATGAAAGAGTGAAGCATAGAACCTTTTAAAAGTTAAACAATAACATTGGAAAGTTAAAATACAGATATGCTACAGTTAACCAAACGAAACTTAAAAATTATAAATGAAAGGTTATCGTGTTTCCCTGAAATGAAATTATTTTGTTTAAAATACACAGCACACCTACAGTATAAAATTAAAAAGAAATCAATAAAAGAGTCTGGGAAATTTAAACAGGTGCTGTTACTACAGTAGATCAAGTTTATATTAAACATTGCTGGAGAAGAGGAACATAAACAGCTTGTGGTTGAGTATAAAATTATTAAATATAATTTACCAGGAATATGTAACTTCACATTTAGTGCTCATTTAACATTGCACAAATTCAGCAAATAAATTGCTAATTATAGAAAATCAGTAAGTCAGGTGCTTAGTGTGCATTTAGAAATAGTTTCTATGTGGACAGTTTACATCCTTTATTATCTGAACAAGTGTGTTACAGAGTAGATAGGGCAAATTTAATCACATAATTTTATAGAATGGTTTATGCATCACTTACAAAGTGCATTTTCCTTGGTTGCAGTGGTTGAAGAATATGCTAGGTTCTTTAGTCCTAGGATGTAGAGACTGTTCTGTGTAACAGAGCTAGCACATTTACCATATTTATACCATGCATTAAGCAGACTTTAAAATATTGGTTTAATTGTCAGAACTACCTTATATATTCTTATATATTACTTTATCATTTTTTCCATCCAAATGTAGTAAGGTAGAAGTTTTGAACTCCAGTGTTATCCATAGTTATCAATTATAAAGCAAAGAAATAGTTCAAGTAATACTTTTACTGAACAGATTGCTCTGATGCCTGTATTCCCTATATATGACTCAGAAAATGTGTTTTTGCAAATACTGAAACTGAAGGTGCATGTGAACCTTTTAAGTATGGATGGCCCCCCCAGAAGCAATGGAGGCGTACATAAGCAAGCTCCCATAGAATTTGTTGTATTGGAGCTTTTATAGATAAGTTGCCAGATTCAGTGTCACTCAGTACAGTGTTCACAGTGCAATTTATCCTGTCTGATTTTATGATGTCTCTCCCTTCCAAAGTGATTACTAGTTCTCTGTAAGGGGTTAGCCTGTGGGGTTTGCCTTAATGCTTCCTTCTTTATTCCAAATAAGTCACCAGTCAGGAAGCCCTAAACAACTGTCCATTTTTTCCATCCATATCAGGAAGAAATAAAAGGTCAGATAAACCAACGAAAGAAATGGGGCCAGATGGCGTCTTTTCACAGAATGCTGATAGGCAAGTCTCAAAGGAGCTCTCATATTGGCTAAGATGGGAGGGGATTTAACCTGCACTTTGAAACCTCAGGAAACTATGAACCCACACTGTGCAAACCTCATGAAATAAGTTTTTTTTTTTTTCAAGTAGTATCTTGAAACAAGAAGTTAGAATAGAATTGAGGAGATAAAAATGGGGTAAGGTCTTATAGAAAAGTAACAGATTGAGGGTAATTATTGTCCTGATTCTGCATATAATCCAAGCGAGTACTTAGGTACTCTACCTCAGTTTCTAAGTAGGAGAAATGGGTGCAGTGCTCTCGTTCGTGCAGGATTGTTGTGATGACCAAATGTAGTCTTAGGGAAAAAGCTAGCAACATGGTATTTTTAAATGGTATGTACAGGTGGAATTTGCATGCTTATCAACCCCAGCAGCAATTATGTAAGAATTATGTAAGAATGGGTATACTACCAGAGTTTTCTTTTTATTAATCTTTGGAAGTTGTCATAAGGTAAATTTATTTTAGGAATGTTTGTAGGATGGGATATAATACCTACTATTCTTTCATTAATATTTCAATGGACTATTTTTTTTCAGCAAATCCATACAGTTTAATCTAAACAGTTCAATTACTTAATAAGCCCCAAACAGCAAAAGAAACAATTAATACTTGTGGCAGATACATGTGGGGAAAATAAGATGATTTTTTAAAATAAGGATTCCTTATTCTTTCACCACTTCCTTTAAAAAGAGCTTAAATAAGAAAACCAAGTGCTTTTTCCCAGCTACTTTCTCAAGAGAGCAGCAGGTCCAGACTTGCTGCGATTAGGAACAAAGACCCCTTGCCACACAAAGGTTTGCTTTGTGAGGGATTCTAAGCATGGCGCCCCTCGCCCCCTCACAAAGACTTGGGCACTCCATACATAATATATCTTTCCAGCAGCAGCATAGGGTCTGGTGAAACAGTTTTGATTTGCTTATGCGTCCTGTGTCTAAATTTAGTGGATGTACATACGTACAAACATACTGGAGAAAATATAGCTAGTAATCACACTCACTAGTGACACAGAAACTACATTTTTTCACAGCTCATGTTACTAAATAAATAATTTACACATTTTTTTCAGAAATAAAAGGAAAATGCCTTGATTCCACAGCCAATGAATTTATGAGCTTCTCATTGTACTTTTGTAAATATCATAGGGGTGTGGTTTTTCCTCCACAGCTTATGCCAAACTACACCTGGATGAAGTTGGGGTTGAGTAAAAAGATTATTTGGGAAATAACCCATAAGCAAATTGTCATGTCAGAATTTTTGCCATGAAAGTGTATAGCATATCACACCTTGCAGAATTGATGAGGCACTGACTAAAATAATTGATCCTGTGCTAGATCACAGTGAAACTGTCAGCTAAATTGGGATTTAGGAGTCTTTCTCATCAATAATGGTGCAGAGCTAAATGTGGTGCTTAAAATAACATATTAGAATGAAAAGGAAGATTTAAGCAATGTTCTAGGAAAATAGAGATGATAGAATAAGAGAAAATATTTTCTTACATCAGAGGAAAGACCAAAAAAATCAAAATCAGTGTGATTATATAAAATGCATGTAATAAAGATATGTGATACAGATATGTGTAAATAGAGATTTCTTTGACTTCTAAATTTTGTTAAATGAACATAAAACCACATAACTAAGGAGAGTATAGAATTGCAACAAAAACTAGAGGGAAATTAAAGTATTAAATATGAAGGCTGAATCAAAATAATTTATTAAAGCCTTAATCATTGTAGATCTTTACCAACAAAATGAGGAACAAAAAGAAACTACACACACAAAAATAGCATACAAAAAGAAATATTTATGAGAACAAAAGTGTTAAATATGCATAAGGAAACACATTGTCTGATCTGAAGACAATGGAAAAACCTGCACTTACTAATCACTGGCCACAAAAAGGTACACTTTCTACCAAAGCAAAATAAAGAAATTAATTTTCCACAATTTTGCTTAAAGCTATTCATAAAATCTTCAAAGAAGAAATTTCTTTAGTGCTATTTAACAATCCAAAAATTAGGGATTACAAGTACCAACTTCATCTGTAGTTGTAGATGGCAATTTTAGACCAAGCTATATCCAATTTTATATCAAATACAACAGTGAGGTTCACACATATACACATTAGTACTCAAACTTACGAATTTTATTGTAAAAGTAGTGAAAGCCAAAGTAAAATACTTGAGCATTTCTATCCCTTTGACGAGTCACTGGTAATCATAGTCATCTGTTCTGATCAGGCACAAATGAGTTCCCTCTTTACTCTCAGTTACCGTTATCTGGAGCAGTCTGTGCAAATGCATCAAAGGAAAAATAAAGGCACAAGTGAGATATCTTTGAAGAGTAGCAGATGAGACATTGCATGTTAAAAATTCAGAATCATATAGAAAATTATTTTAAAAAAACAGGTGCTAAGAGAATCAACACAATTTCTATTGTAAAGCAAAAAAAAAGAGATAAAATGTAAGCCATTTTTGGCAACATAGTTCAGAAATATTAATGCATAAATGCTACGAAAAGAACATTTTGCTAAATCTTAAAGACCACTTGATGAATGAAGCTGTATGACACAAAATTTGGAAGGGAACTTATGTATTACCAGTGTGCCATTTACTAGTGTTTGATAATATTGAAATGAAGTACAAATGGTCATTTATAACTAAAAAAGAAACTCAGGAAGTTTTATTTTACAGAAAACATAGCCAGTACACACTGAGTATTTTAGAATAGGAAAATAAAACCAGACTTGTTGGGAAAAACTTGTAATCCTAACATTTTGGAGGAAGAAGCAGCAAGCAAGATTATTAATTTGAGATCTTCCTAGAGTACATAGCAAGTTGTTTAATGCCAGAACACACCTGGACATCACAGAGTGCACATACTGGTCTTAGCTACCCAGCAAAAGGATTGCTTAACAAGGGGGAGTCAGTGAGTGAACTATGACATATCATAAACATAATACTATGTATACCTAGTGTGTGCAGGGAAATGGTGGCAATTCAGTTTCTATATTTAAATGTGTATATTGTGTTTTTAAGTACACACATGTGTATCCACTCGTGTGTGTGTGTGTGTGTGTGTGTGTGAGAGAGAGAGAGAGAGAGAGAGGAGAGAGAGAGAGAGAGAGAGAGAGAGAGAGAGAGAGAGAGAGAATCAGATGTCAAACTCAGGTGTCATAAGTCAGGAGCCATCTATCTTGTTTTTTTGAGAGAAAGTCTCTCTAGGAGCTGATTTTGTTAGGCTAACTGCTCATAGATCCCCAGTAATCTGCCTCCCCAGAAATGAGATTATAAACATGCATTGCCATGCCCAGCATTTTTTTTTACAGCTGTCTGAAGGATTAAATTTAGGTCCTCATTTGTGTACAGCAAGCACTTTACTAATTGACCTGTTTCCTCAACCTACCCCCTGCTTTTTTAAACACTCTCTAGCCCATGCTGGCTTTGAATTAACATTTCTCCTCCTTCTGCATCCCAAGTGCTCAGTTTCAGACATATGCCATCATACCTAGCTCAAGTGTAGGCTAATAAAGCTCCTAAATAGATACATATATTAGAATCATGTTTATGATACAACTTATAAAACATTTTGCAATTATTCAGTAAAAGTTAGGTGAGCTATACAATCTTTTGAGAACACAGGGCTCATCTATCTTTAAGATTTTATAATTAGGAATACCTTTCTAAAACATGTTGAGGAGAAATCTTAAAGTTTCACAACAAGTGATAACTGCACAGAGCTTATGATGTGCCTGGATTTGTTCTAAGGGCATATTATCTCATTTAATCCTTCCAGTTCTCCTAACAGACAAATACTATTATTAACAACTTGTAGTAGTTGAGAATACTAAGGCTTAGGGGAATTGAGGTGCCCATAGCCTTAATAGATATAACTATCTTAAAGTGAGACTCCCAAATTTGCCATGAGCAAGCCCAGAAGAAAAGCATCAGTCCATCTCTAATGCTAATTCAGGCCAGGCATGATGGCACACACCTCTGTTCTCAGCATTCAGAAGGCAGAGGCAGGTGGAAAACTGGAGTTAAAGGTCAACCTGATCAATTTAAAGAGTTCCAGGCCAGCCATGGTTGCTTAGGGTGACCCTCTTCTCAAACAAAGAAACAACAAACAAAAACCTACCAAATTCATAAAATAGTAAATAGTGATGGAGCTTATTTCCATAATTTGTAAGGTCTTTCATAAACCAGAGTTAAATGATTTAATAAATAAAATTATGTGTAGAACCTATGTAGAAGATTAAATATAAGTCCTTCCACAGACAGGAAACCCTTTCAAGAATCCTTAATATTGATACCTATTAAAATTGTACAAACTTTGAATTTTCTCCTTTAAATTTGTCTTAAGACCCAAGTGCTAGCAAATTCTGTGTTGTTGAGTTTGGAGACATAAGCAGTCTTTTATTTTATAGGAGTATTTTTAGTGCATTATCTGTGTCAGAATTTTTATAATTATCAGATAATAATTTCATACTATTTACCCAGATATTGTTTTTATATAAACATACAAGTATATTGTACATGTATGAAATTTTCAGTTACAAGGATGTTCACTGCAGTCTCCATCAGAATAGTGAAATCCTGGAAGTAATTGGCAGCTGTTTTTAAAAATTGGTGTAGCCACACAGTGGGACTATTAGGATGATAGATTAAAAAATTAAACAAGCATGAGAATCTTCATGTATTAACCTGGAATCACATTGGTAAGCTGAAAAAATGTGCAGAAGTTCACAGAATTATGTCACTCATATATAAAGGTAGTAATAATTAACCATCTTGTTTGTGCTTATATGTGCAAAATAGTCTCAAATCACTTAGAGGGTATTTGCCTATATATTTTGCTATACTTATAAAAACCTACATATGCATATACAAACATCAACAAATATAAGCAAGTTGAATGCACACATAAAATTATATATTTAAGTATATAAAAATAAGTTCAGAGTGAAAACTGAATGTCAGATTTTGTTGCTCCTTTTTGTTTTGTGAAGATTCAAAATGCATAGTTTGTTAGACTTAAGTAAGAAACTTAATTTATGTGACTTAAAGCAAAGCCAGGCATGATGGCCTATGTCAGTAATTCCAGTCATTTGGGAAGCCAAATCAGGAGGAGTACTGTGAGTTCAAGGCCAGCCTAGGCTTCATAGTGAGGATACAGCAGTAATTCACTGCTCTAGTTACCAGAGCAGAAAGCTCTCATGATACTTTATTGAACCCCAGTGTTTCCCTGTATTAATATAAATTCTAACAATTATAAAATTGAATCGAATAATTTCTTTGTCTTTGTAGTCAGCATTCTGTATTCACTGAAGCCTCCCGAAACAAGGTGTTTAAAAAGAAAATTATTGAAATAATACTTGAAAGCCTATGTAAATGGAAAATAAAAGATGTTAATATGTAACAATGTAGAAAAATGAGAAAAGTCACATAAAAGCCAACAACATAGCTCAGAGGATAAAGGGGGCCTTCTGTCAAGCCTGAAAACCTGAGTTTGACTACTAAGGACCACATGGTAGAAGGAGCGTAGTAACTTCTGCAAGTGGTTCTCTGACCTTCACACATGCCACGGGACACACAAAAATAAATAAATTTAATAATTTATTAGTACAAAAAGCAAGTAAAATAGAAAATGAAATGCAGTGCAGGAAATTAAATATACTTCAAAAGGATCCCCTAAATTTGCTTATATTGGACAGTGTTAATTTTAAAAAAAAGTGCTGCTAGAGAAAATGAGAATTTTCCTGTCTTGGACAGTTAAAAGCATTTAAAATTTGTATTCACATAATTACACAGACTCAAAATATAGAAAGGAAAAAATGAAATGAATAGGAAATTCCATGAATCTATAATAATTTCATATTTTCAATAATTTTATGCAGTAACTTATTTTAAAAGTGATAGGAATACAATATATTTGAATAGTATCATGGACACTATGAACTTGCTGTCATCATTAGAAGCCTACGTTAACCAAATAGATAGTCACTTTTGGGTATACATGAATTACTTTTAGATATACATGATGGGTTTGGGAGGGAGATTCCCTGCCCAGAGGTCTAAGTCCGTGATGTCTACCATCAGAAAATTTGCTATGTAGAATGCAATATGCAAAGAAGTCTGTACTTTTATGTCACCCAGATTGAGTGCTAGAGTTCTTCATTATCAGAGAAAGAGGCAGAAACAGGTAAGTATTTTGCCCAAGGTCTGGCTCACACCCCGAAAGTGGTGGAGCCAGGATTTGAACTAGGGTTGCTTAATTCTGAAGCACTTGAATTATCTGTCTCCTTGCATCTTGCCAACTCTTTGATCTGGACTTTGTGTATGGTGAGTAGACATTGACCAAAAGCTGCTTGCAGAAACGTACATATTCTTTTATTTTTGATGGACTGACCAAAGGATAAGGGTTAAGTGTCTTGATTTTGGAAAGAAAAAAAACCACAGGGCATTATGGGTTTTACTTACCTGTTTTATATGTCTGTAAAGGGGCCACATGTTGTTCAGCCTGCAGACACCGGAAATGCACTGGACTGCGTGCCAGAAGAGAAGGTGGAATCTTTGCGTGATTGTTTCTCATTTTCCTGATAACTCTGTGACTTAAATACTTGAAATAAGTTAACCCATCTTTTATTCCATGATCAGGGGTTAAGAGATACACTGTTATAATTCATTAATGCTGCCTAGTTTCTCAAACTTGTACAGTAAGATTCTTCTCCTCAGCTTTTGTTTTCTGAGACAGTGGTTTGGCCTCTTTACATGAATCTTGTCTTAATCCTAATCCTTCCAACGTGGTCTCTTTAAACTTGCTGTCACACAAATGGCTAACCAAGGAGTGGTAACTGGTTCTCTGAGCAGATTCCAAGACAGAGTTTGATAAGCAAGACTTTTATTTTGTAAAATTCCTGAGAGAGAAAAATGGAGAGAGCCCATGAAGGATCTCTCAAAAGTAGATATATCCTTATTCATTCGTTTGCTAGGAAGAACCCATGAGACATGTGGCTTTGTCAAAGATGTGCTAGTGGACTTGAAAGAGCAGAGTAGCTGAAGCCTTCATTCAGGTAAGCCTCTATAGCTGGTATTCTGGGTTCATTCTTAAGACTATCGAATGTACCAACAGGTATTGAATGTTTGCCTTTGCTGCTACATGTGGAGATTATATTGGTCAGTGTTCACAAGATAAATTCAACCAGATTCTTTAATAAAACAATCTTTTTAAGACATTGGCTGACATTCTGGAAGCTGAAAAGTCCTGTGACGTGGTTTCTGAAAACTTGGAACCCTTGGAAAGTTATCGGTGTACAACCTATCTGCATCGAATGACGTGAGAACCAGGAGATCCAGTACTGTAAGCTCCAAACTGAGTGCAGAATACTGGGGTTCCAGCTTTAATAGGGATGGCAAGAAGAGAGGGCAGAAGGGAAGGATTTGATTGGGTGGGGGGCAGATGAGGGAGGGAGAAAAAGCACAAATCACCCCTTACCTTGCCATTCTTTTCATATCTCTGCCATTGGATGAGGCCCATTGGGAAGACCTGTCTCTTTTAATATGTGTACAGGTAAAATGTGAATCTTATCTAGAAACATTCTTGTGGCTTCATCTAGTAAAATATATCTAACCAAATACCTGAACACCCATTGCCAAGTCAAAAGAAACCTAATATTAACTGTCCCATGTCATTACTATTGACTTTCTACCTATGCACATGTCCCTTAACTGCACTACATCCAGATGAAGACAGCAGATCAAATCTCCATCTCACACAATTCAACTATCCTACAAGAAACTACAAAAGTGCTAATGCTTTTCCAAAAGAGAAAGTAAAGACCTTAAGTGATCTTTACGTATGTCCTTGTTCATCTTGAATAGTTGGGAAAAGAAATCAGTTCATCCTGGATTGCATGATAATGGTTTAAGAGATGGAGTGCCATACTTCATTTACAGTAGTGCTACCCAAGCATCCCACATGCTATCCTGACTCTGGCTTGTCTCTTGTGACATGCATAATCTAGAGATAGATTGCCACACCCGGTTCCTGTTTCCATGTTCTGGATGAATGAGTCCCTAAGGTAGTACTAAATATTGAACTGCTTGATAATATTTCTTCAAGCCTGGTTAGCCAGACAGTATACCCCCTGAGTTTTGTACTGATTTCTTGATTCTGTCAAATCAAGCAGTCTAGATTCACGAGAAACTTGCCTCCACAACACTCTGGACTTCAATAGAAATCTTTAGCTCATGGCACCCTCTCTATCCATTCTTAATTCTACCCACTAGTTTAGAACACAAATCCCAGACAGCGCCTCCTTGTATCATGAGGCACACTGCCCACTTTGCTCTGAGATTTGCACATAATAAACCTACCCTTTTGGCCATCTCAGTCTGAGGGTTCTCACTGTGCTGCATCTGACTAACTAGACTTTAATATTCCCTGTAAGAAATCACAAATAATTGGTATCACTTACATAATGTAGTTATGGTGGTAAAAGACACCCTGGAATTCCTGTCAGTTGCTTTAATCTAGATTGCTGATCAGAGTGGTTAAAGATATTTTGAGCATTCTGACTTGCTGTCAGTGAGCTACACAGCTACCGAGTGCTCTAAACTCTGGCCAAGAGTTCATTTGTCCAGCACTGACTCAGCCAAAGGAGATCTTTATCAGTTTTTTTTTTTTTTTTTGAGAGGGGTATAAGTTATCCTGTGTCAATTAGCTGTAGACTCACTAAAGGTCCTTGAAAGCTAGTATTTGTACCTCTCATGACAGACTTAAGGCTACTAGGTAGGGAACTGTTTTGAAGCGTGGTGATACATGGAAAGGTAAGCAACATAGTCCCATGTGTAGTGTCTGAGTATTGGGAACAACTTAGCAAGACAGGTATCTTCAACAATTGCAAGTTCAGGGCACCACATAAAGGGTAGTGCTGATAAGATTAATAACGTTTCCATTGCTTCAGGCTGTAACTTTGTCCCCAAACTTAGGAGTACTAAAATATCAAAAGACTTAAGATTCATAATAATGGTCTGTAACATCTCATTCATAACCCTCCCAAGGTCTCTAAGGAGGTTACTATATGCTTAAAGCAATGCAAAATGCCTGTCTGAAGCAGTACTGGTTTTGGGCTCATAAAGGCTGGGTGTCTTGCTAAAAGACCCTGACTATTGCACAAGTATGTGCCAACTCCAGGTGAGTTATATTGGGTCATCCTAGGTGCTTCTTGCAAAGGGACCTGTGGAAAACACAAATATTTCTGGCTACCATTTGCAAGATCAAATGTATGTGACTTACAGGAACTGGAAACAAAATTTGAAATTTTACCCAATTAGAAAACCAAATCATTTTTTAAAAACTTTTGTTGAGTAATAGTGAAAATGTGGTACATGCTTCCACTATGTTGCCTTGGCATTCATTTTGTGTAATATTTTAGACCCTTCACCATGTTTTCAGCTCTCTCTGTCAACAATGAACGCAGGTACCTACTTTGCACAGCCTTCCTATAGGACACCTAGACACAGTGTGCTTGGCTTGCCCTGCTGACTCCCTGACCTCATGCATATTACATAGCTCTGACTCAGTGACATGCTTGCAATCAAGGTGTGACCTTTTGGAACTTTACCTTGCTTGCTGTAAACCCGTCAACTAATACTCCCCACAGGAAACCTGCTTTACAAACACCCCCAGACTCAATGAAGATTGACCTTCTGGCCTAACCCTCTCTCTGTTCCTTCTCCCTCTCCCCTTCCTTCTTACCTCATCCAGTGATAGACTGAGCATGTCTGGGGCAGAACTGCCTTCCTGTTGCCTCACTGGGCATGCTGCCCTGTTCTGGAGATCTGTAAGTAATAAAATATTGCTGCTCTTATTCCATGTGTCATCTTGTGCTCTCTTCTCTGACTTACTGGCCTGAAACACTTGGGCCAAACTCTCCTGGTTAATGTTCTCTTTGAGGGTGGGGTAGGATTAAAATTGATGTGTGTCAGAGAACAGTGTCAGGGACATCTGCCAATGAAACAAAATTACTGTTACAGTATCAACAGGTCACTTCACATTCAAGCATTATTCCACCTGCTTGGGTAAAGAAGTGTCCTTTGAAGACCCTCAGACAGATGGCCAGAACCCTGTTAGGATGTGGCTGTAATTTATGGACACTGGAGAGAAAACAGGGACGAAACTAGAGGAAAGTCACAATAGAAAAAGGAGAAGGACTTTGCTTAATAGTTACATGTGATCAATAAAAAATCAGTCACTATAGCTATGAATGAAACATTAGAAATTACCAATGTTTCTGTAATCCAAAAGTTATTAAGACTCCCAAGGTAAATTCAAAAGCTATTAAGACTCCCAAGGTAAACTTTGGTCTGAGGTAAACTCTTGCTTTGTAGTCCCAGCTGACGTTGAACTTGGAGTTCTCAGTGTTTCTGAGTGTTGGAATTACTGCTCTCCTCTTTTTTGTCATAATCTACATTTAACCAGACTTCACCTTTAACAGATGATCATAGAAGCTTCCAGCTAGCTCCCTACCCAATTCATTCTGTCTTCATTCTATGGGGGAAAGCAGCCATTTTGTCCCTTCAGGGTATTGGACTGATTTCACAATGGGGACAAAAAAAAAGTGGGATAGCTGTATGGCTTTTCAGATGGAGATTAACCAGTTATTGCTGCTTATTAATGCCCAGAAGGTCAGGACTCAGGCGGAGCTGAGTGTCATGTGACAGGGCTACTGTAGGATGTAGGATTCATTTTTAAATTAGACTGATGTTGAGTTTTAGCCTTCTTTATCCAAATCAAGGAGCTACCAAACCACAGTTTTTACTGTTTATTTATGTGAATTTGAATAATCATCACAAAGCCTTCTAGAATTTGGCACCTGAGAGAGGCACCATGAATTGTACCTTCATCTACAAACCAGGGGCACATTCTTACATCCCTGGTCTAAGAGGTCTTCTCATGAAGAGGACTGCTCATGTGAAGAGGACATATTGCCATTTGTGCTGTGCCCCCTACCACAGACATCTTCCTAGATACTCTTGACTTGCCCCCATCTTCTTTGCTGCTACCTTTTCTTGCAGAATGGGCAGTCCCAGACAACAGACTCTGTTTTGCTACCTCTTGCAGAATGAGCAATCCTGGACAGCAGACTTCTCTTTTGCATCTCACATGTCCACTGGTTCTTCATGTAGTTTTGACTCTGTTTATACTGATTTCAACATCCATCCAACAGTGGAGAATGGATGGGGGGTAGTTTCTAAGGGTCTGGTAGCTCTGTGGGAAACAGACAATGCTGTCTCATTCCTGGGTTAAAGTAAATGGTTTCTTGTATGAGTGTAGCTTTGTTTCCCTAAAAAAAGCGGACTCTATTACAAAGACATCAAAGACATCCCAGCCCAGTGCTTTGGTACCAACTACCCTATCCCTTTAGTGCTCTTGACTACTAATCCTAACTCTTTATCCTTTACACAAGACACATAAATCAACTTTTCACATGTAGAAGTTACACATCATAAGAACTTGGAGAGTATCTTATGGATTATTGAAATAGCTATAGGGAAGTAATTTTTACAGAAATAATCTAGATATGATCTTAGGAACTTTTGAAAATTGACTTTTAATCCTGCCTTAAGGATTTGATGATAGGCCTTTTTTTTTTTTTTTTTTTTTTTTTTTTTTTCTCTCACTTTTCCTTTTTGGGGGGGGGACGAAGAATTTTTTTTTTTTTGTGTTTTC
>NW_008353482.1:758378-809858 GCF_000622305.1 Nannospalax galili | reverse complement strand
CTTTGCTCTTTTTTTTTTTTTTTTTTTTTTTTTTTTTTTTTTTTTTTTTTTTTTTTTTTTTTTTTTTTTTTTTTTTTTTTTTTTTCCTCTCCCAATGATGCCTATTTGGGGGAGAGCAGAAGATGTTCATTTTCTAGAGTTTGCCTTTAGCAGGAAGCAGAGAACATTTTAATTTATATGAAATAATCTGGAGATAGGAAACTTGATGACATAATTTAGTGTGAAGTGAGGAAAGACAGCAGTGTATTTCATTCTGAGAATATAGCAGATTTTGTAGACTCAAGACCCAAGCATTTCTCCATTCTATTTGCAAAATTATTCAGTATCTCTTTTTGCTCAGTTTAAAAAACATTTCATTTTATACATTTATTTTGTAATTAAATATCTCATGCAAGACCAGTACCTCTAACTACTGAAACTAGGGTACTGGATACTGGGCAAAACAAAAACATGAAAAGTGGAGCCAAAGCAAAAAAAGGCAGGCAAGATATCAAGAGCTCAGCAACAGAACTGAAAAATAATTTTCCAAAAGAAATGACCTCATAGATTAAAAAAGCACATATTTATAAAAAACATCCAGTAATTACGACAGCCTGTTCAAAGTGCATGTAGTTTCTCGCACTCCAACAGGATATGAAATGTAACTAAGCTATCTATATAATATGCAACCTTTTTTGCAGGGAAATGAAAGCTTCCTGCCATGTTATAATCTATTTTAAACAGTAGATGTAAATCTAGATATCCAGAATGCCATGGCATATTAGTAAAACTTCAAAGGCTGAGCTCTTTAGTCACAGGGGAGCCTCCTAAAGTCAGATTCCGGATTGATTTTCTATTGATTCTGTCACGCTTAAATTTACAAGTTTACACCTCCTTAAAAAAAAAAACAAAACTCCATGGCGGTTATAAATGACGAAACAAAAAAGAGACCATGAAGAATGCTGTGAACGTGCAAAAAAATTGAAAAACAGTTGTTTATTTTCTTGTCTCTGTCTCTTGCTCTCTCGCTCTTGCTCTCTCTCTGAATGATGGGTGAAAACAGAGTTGTTGGTTTGTGTTTTGTCTGTTGCCTTTTCTTTTGCTTCCTTCCGCAGTTTTTTTTTTTTTTTCCTTCGTTCTTCTCTAACTTCTGCTCTGGCCCTCCCTCTCCAGAGCTCCCTGCTGGGCTGTGGCTGTCTCACACTCTCACAGCACAGTGGCTCAGCTGCAGGGAACGCGGCCGCCCGCTGGTTATCAGCACCTACCCGGAGGGTGTTGAATGCCGGACACCGCATCCCGTCCAATACTCAGGCGGCAGGGATTGGCTCAGCATCACAGAGCATCAGAGCGCCAGCTGCAGGTCCAGGATGTAGTGGATCACGTGCTGCAAGACCGCTCTGCGGACTTTCTCACTGGCGGAGAGTCTGGAGCCTATGCAGGCAGCTGTAGCAGCGTCCCTCTGCTGTGCAGCCCTCTGCGTGTGCCTTGCCAGTGCTCCGCCAGGCAGTGTGGAGCTAACTTCCCGCTTTCATACTGTCACCCCCAAGCCCAGTGTCTGCACACCTGCTCCCAACTAGGGAGGGATCCTGACAGGAGAGCCGCGGTCCTGCCCACCACCTGCTGTATTCCCCCTGCCTGCGGGGGGTGGGGGTGGGGCATTGGGGCACCTGGCGATCCTCTACTCTATCTACAGTTGGTGGGAGGGTCGCTCAGGGGTTTTGAAACGGGATCTCTGCTCTCAGTGGGAGACATAATGCCCAAATCAAAAGACAGGAAAAATGAGTGGAAAATAAAATTTTTAAAAGGGGTAGCCCACCCATAATCCCACTCGCTGTTAGTGGTTCCCACTAAGCAGTCTTGCGGCCATCATGCTTTCTTAACCTAGCAAGCACTCCCAACTGCGCCTCCTGCACAACCTTCCTGAACTTAATCCCTCATAAATCCCATACTTTTGGAATGTCAATACACCAAACACTGGAAATTTTATACCATAAAACTTGTTCATACACCACACACTATCAATATTTCCCAAAGTAGCCTCTGGAATATTGAAAGTGAATATGAAACTAATTAATTTGTGCTTGCAGTAGATCCCGTTTTCAGATATTTCATTGTGTACATGTAAATATTCAAGATTCTGAAAAATTCCGAGATCTAGAGCATTTTAACGAGGGGGGGCATGAAGTTGGGAGAGGGAAATGTGTGCAGAGACTTGGAAGGATTTGGAGAGGGGAGAATGTGGGGTAGATGTGATCATCTTTCATTTTATACGTGTATGGAATTCTTAGAAATAAAGAATGGATCTTAGATTCAACTCGGAGTGATAATTTGCAGACAATATTCAGAACGTTCTAAACTTTTTGACTTCTCACTATTCCTGTAGGGAAACTAACATTCATTATAAAAATTAAAAAAAAAATTCAAGTATCAGCTTGCAGAGGGCCACATTCTAATCTATGACATTAGGAATGTAAAGACTTGTTTTAACCTCCTGGCCACCAAACTGCCTAATGGGATTTACCTTGGAATTTTATATACTGAATGAAGTGTCTACAGTTTGGAGCTGAAGATATATGTGCCGTGAAATCAGAAGGTGGAATATTTTCAAGGTATGGGGGGCACATAACAAGAGTAAAGTGTATATACACATTTCCATATGAGAAAGTCACAGTGAAATTCATGGTATGATAACCAAAAATTAATTTTAAAAAGTCCAGATATTATGAAAAAATCTTTGATGTCTCTATACTAGGAAGGGAAATATTCTCAATAGCAATATGTAAACTGAGCAGACTCAAGGTCTAGGAGGCTCTGCTATGCAGTCACATCCCACAGAGCCAGAGACAAATAAGATCTCCCTGAGCTGGGGAACCATTCTTCTCAGATGTACATTGATGTGAATGTGTGAAACATATAATCTCACCTTTTAGGGAAGCTAGAAAGTAATGTCAATCTCATTTTTGAGGACTCTGGATGTCCTCAAATAATGAAAATAAAATACACAGTGGGCATTCTCAAATTACCTGCAAGGCTCTTGGATATTTTATTTTTGTTTTTGTTTTTTTTTTCCCCTGTTCATTTCTTTGTTGGGTCATCTGGTTTTACGTGTTTCATTGTAAGCATCCCTCATACATTCTGAATGCAAGTTTGGTATTGAATATGTGGTTACCCAGAACACCAGACTCTATAGGCATTTAGCACAGGCATTGAGTAGGATTGTTTTTAATATTTTCTTTATTCTTATTTTATGTGAATGAGTGTATTGCCTGCTTGTATGCAAGTACATCTGTGTCTTGCAGTGCCTGTGGAGGTCAGAAAAGGGTGTTCCGATTCCCTGAAACTGGAGTTATAGACAGTTAGCCACCATATGGGTGCTGGGAATCGAACCTGGGTCCTCTGCAAGAGGAGCTGGTGCGCACTGTGTACTGCTGAGCTATCTCTCCAGTCCCTGAGTTTAGGATGTTTTTGTGGTGGATGAAGCCTCTTTAAGAAAGAAATAGAGTGGCAGAATGTGATATTACCATTCTTTTGAATTACAGGAGAATGTGACAGCTTTCATGCTTTACATATGTATGTGCATATATGTGTATATATACATATATGTATAATTTTATGTTTTTATTATTTCACAGTTCTGTACATATTTGTGATGTATTCATGTTCACCTTACATTACCCTCTCGCCTTCTCACTCCAGAGCCTTTATGTTTCTCTAGAAGACCCTCTCCTACTTCCTGTCTTTTTTTTGTCTTTTTGAAGCAGGGTCTCCCTGTAGCCCCAGTTGTCCTGGAACTCACTATGTAGACCAGGCTGGCCTTGAACTCACAGAGATCTGCCTGCCTCTGCCTCCCAAGTGCTGAGACTACAGGCGTGTGCCACCACGAAAAGATCCACTAAATGTTCTTAGGGTATTTTGCATGTGCATGTGTATGGGTTTATTTACTGGAGCATGGGCAATTTATCAGCACTTATATCACTGGAGGAAAATGACTCTCCTTCATTAGACATTAGTTTCCAGTAGCTCCTTGGCTGTGGCCTCATGAGCCCCTCCCCCATCCAAGCTAGAATGATAATGGGCAAATGGGCATACTCTTGGCTCTTATGCTAACAGCTTCTTTGAGTTCATTAGTGCAGCAGTCATATCACCTTGGGCTACAGAACACTTGGAATCCTGCAAAGCCCTATTAATTGAGAACCAGAATCTAGGCCCACAAAATTTCAGGAGATGTAACAGGCAGTCAAAAAATGGGACCAGTAGGGCCTCACATTTTCTTGTCTCACAGCTAGAAATCAGCAGCTTGTGTGTTTTCCTAAGGTCTTGGGCATTAATTAGAAATTGAATCTGCTAGGGTCGCCATGTGGAAGTAAATAACTGCTCCCATATTTTCCCTTTAATGATGTCTTGGCCCTACAAATGTTACCATCTTGCAAGATCATTTCAGTTCTGTTACAAACACACATAGAAAGCAACAGGAATGCACCATCTTCACAGGCATTCCCTGTCCTCCAGCAAGCCACTTAGGACATGGAGACATCTTCAGCTCATAGGCTTGACCTATTGCCAAGGCTGTCCACTAAATCATCACTGAAAACAATCAATGACAACTGTACACATGCTTTAAAACTAAGTGAATATTTTCCAACAGATGCCAGTTTTCTGGAGAGATCAACCCTACCCAGACGGTCATATACATTATTGTCCTACTTTCATCTTATTTATGAGCTACAATGGGTGATATTACTATGACTCATTGATTCAAATTACTTGTCTTCCACAACAGTAGCTTGACTCCACATGTCCATCATGGACTGTTTATTCAGAGCAGGAGTCGAATCTCCACTCAAGATGTTGAATAATGGTTCCTAGAACAAGACATAGAGTGGGATTTCCATAGACTTCTAGACAGCCAGACTAGGTGAAAGACACAACAGTCTTTAAGAGATGCCACTTGCAAGGAACTCTTGGTTATACAAATGTGTGCATACAATCCTCTTAACTCTTTACAAATTTTTGCACAGTGCATACCACTCACTAAAACAGTTTTTCACATGGCTATTAGTTATCGGTTCACTAAGAGAAGTATGTTGTTGGCTTCCACCATCACATTTGTACAATCCAGCTCCCTGCTTACAGTGTAGGAATGAGGTATGTAATTCATCCCACAGTTAAAGCTCAGGGTGTCAAGTATTATTTTTCAGACATTATGCCACTCATCCCCCATTGGTGACCTGATTACAGGTGGATAACAAATTCTGAACCAACAATTCTAAACAAAACAATATGTTTTTTGTACCTGCTATTTGAGCATTCATACCTTGAACCACTGGGTCAAGATTTTAGATCTAAACCCTGGTAAATAAACCCCAAATGGTAAGGCAAATTATTGTCCCTAGTCTAAGAAATGTATTGTATGTGTCACAATTTGAAGCAATTATCAATGACATCTAGTGGATGCTAGTAATATTGGAAGATAACTCAGTCATCCCATCATATTGCATCATTGCCACAAGGCTCAACAACACACATGAGAAGCACCCATGATCAATCAGGCCCTGGGCCTGTGTCTAGAGCAATCCACTGTTGGCGACAGATAGCCACAGAGTTCATGTTTCTTTTATCCCTCAAAGTCCAATAGACCCCTCACTTAATGCATTCACCCTGGATTAAGTCTGTTTTCTCTGTGAGTGCTGGGATACTCAGAAGCCCCTAGTGATTGCCCTGAGTGTGACAGTGAGCTGCCAACATGTCTCACATACACCTGCACTGCAGAGTTACAGAGAATGTTGGAAGATATGCATCATTTTTCCACACATTTTCCAGATCACCACACATGATAATATGATGGAAGAGTCTGTTTTAAAAATGGCACAGGTGGCTTGACAATGGTGACTATGTTCTAAAACATATGGCTTGTGTTCCTGCAAGGGGGTAACCTCATGGATGCTGGGACACTAAATTCCTTTAGTTAAGCACACTGTTTAAACAGTCATGAAACAAGGCAAAACCATTGATTGTTCAAAGGGAGCGTTCAAAATCCCTTGGATTGGCATAACAATTGCAGATGAAGATAACAAGTTCATCTAGTCCAGAGGTAGCTGAGACCCTTGCCCTCTGGTGAGGACTTCTGTAGGTAATAGGGAATTATACTCCACCGTCATATCATCAGCACCCTAACCTGGGATAGCCTTCTTAGAATAATTCTGATTGCTGTGCCACAGAAACTCATACCACACAGATGGGTATTTTACATCTACTTCATAGGATGTGTCATACACCATGGTGGACAGATCCTCTCACATGTCTTAGGAATTGCGTGGATCCAATGCTTAGACTAATGGGAGGGGAAAACATACAATACTGCTTTGCCAGAGGTTTCACCTTGACCCTCATACAATCTACATTTTAAAATACTTACCAGCTACTGGTAATGGGCTTGATAATTACACAGCCACTTTACAATACACCCACCTCCTGTAACAAGCCAAACAATGCCTCTTAAATTTCACTGTGTAGTGCAGACCTCTCCACAGATCCTCATATTACATTGAAATGCTTCTCCCCCGACTTCCTTTTTCTTTGTAGCTAATTACAGATGTGACAGCATTGGTTTGGCTCCCTTCAGTAAGTATTATAAGACAAGTATTCTGCATCACTCATCATTTCCACATCATTTCAATTTCATTGTAATGAAGTCATCATCCCAAGACCACATACATCATCTTTCCTGGTATCCTGGAATGGATCCTTTCCTCAGTTTGAAAGGAGAACTGAGCCATGATAGAGTGGAAGTCAAGAATCCGACTAGTTGCATAGAACATAATTTCTGATCCCCTTCATTTCCCAACCCTGAACTTTACACAGTTAACAATATGTAGTTTGAGCACACTAATCTAAAATACAAACTTTGAGATGTTCACATTTACACAATTCTGAACTTTGACATGTTGTCAAAGGTGGAACAGCCGCCACACAACTCCAGGTCATAGATGATAGTAAGCAATCTGGTTCATGCCGGTATTGCATAAAATCCCCTTCAAGACTTTATGTGAAGTGCATGTAGAACTCAGTAGATTTCCTTTTAGAATTGGTCTTTTATCCAAAATGTCTCAATATGTGAAAATAAGAAATAATCCAAAATAAAAAATACTATATGAAAACAGATAAGGGCCAAAGAAATTCTCAAAAGGGATAGGCAATGCTAATATAAAATAGTATTATGTAACGTAATATAAACTAAGTCATAATATTTAGGGATGCCTTTGGTAGCAGATATTGTTAATTTCCCACAACAACTAAGAATGCAGATGTTTCAGAGATCATGGTATCTCATCTGAAAACTCAGTGATTTAAATAACTAGCCATCCACATAGATGACTGAAGCAGTCCTTCCAGTCCTCTAAAGGAACACAGGACTATAGAATGATGTGTTTAAGAAACACAAAGAAGGTATTGAAGAGGGATTCTAGTGAAGGCTGAGGAGAGTGGAGGCAGTGAAGTAGAAGAGGTAGGAATTGGGAGAGGGGGAGGGAAGGTGGGAAGAGGATCTCATGTAGGGGGATGGGGATCCTGTCCTAGAGGACTAGTGGAAACATGCAAAGTGTTCCTGGTTCATCCTCCTTGTGAGGAAGCTGGAAAGTGTTAATTAGGTTATGTAAAGCTGTGATATTATGATATGCAAAGTTTTAATGTTTATATATATCTACATGTCTGATTTTAAATCTAAGCTCTGGATATCAGAGAATGTGCAAGATTTGGCTTTCTGTGTCTCTCATATTTTGCTCAACATAGACATACGTATTTTAAAAGATAAGTTGGGTTACACTTTGGAGAATGGATTATCAGTCTTCATGGGGGAGAAGAGGGTAAATTAGAAAATAGCAGCAGGTCTTCAGGCAGGAACTGTTAGTAACCTGGACGGTATTATTGTGAGGGGAGGAGAGAAGCAGGTATGTTCTCTAGAGTTACTTGATGAGTAAAATCATATGACTTACACTTGTGTGCAAAAAGATGTACAAGATATACAGCTTGGACTGGCATGATGGCTCAACAGATAAGGAGTTTTCTGCCAAGCTTGGATACTTGAGTTCAATCTCTGAACTCAAGAGGATTCTAGTGACAGGTGAAAAGAATTCTAGTGAAGGAGAGAAGCAATTCCAGCCAGTCATTCTCTTACCTTTACATGTATACAGTGGCATATGTGCAAACCCCTATACACACAACATAAATTAAAATGTAAACTGAAGTTTAGACACACAGCTTGTGTATGTAATCTAAACATCCTAAATCTTAGTTGTTCTAAATTAAGAAAAAGTTTATCAATCTACAGTCACAACAGCAAATCCCAGACAATGAAATTTTATTTCATTCACAAAATTACCAGATTCCATTAAGTTACTTTTAGGATACTTGCATATGGTGTACATTAAGCTTAGTTGATTGCATCTTAACATCAGCATCCCATCCCTAAGTAGGTCTTTATAAAGGAATGTTTAAAAATCCAAAATCTGATATTCAAACACTCCTGTTTCCAAACATTTCAGACAAGGAATACACAACCAACAGTACACAATCATTACTAAGAAAACCTTCCAGTGTGTTTTCAGGGTGTATCTGGATGGTATGCATCAAATTCCAGGTTTACCTATTTTGAGTTCCCAATGTAGCTTTAGTAAAAATTGCTTAGTAAATATACAAAATGGAATTTAATTTGGTCATAAGAAAAATGAACTCATAACATTTGAAAAGGAGCAAATGGAACTGGAGCTTATATTAATCTGAGCCTCAGAATTAGAAATACCACATACTTTCTTTTACATAATGGGTCATAGAAATTAATATCTTTACCCAAAAAAGTATAATGGAGGGTGTCTAAATATGATCAAGATATATGAGATTTGCAAAAACTTCAAAAGAAGAAGAAATAAATTCTGATATACTAGCATACTGAAGAAGGGGGAAAAAAAAACCCCATAAATTTGGTTTTACACACTGGCCACCAGAGGGCAGCATAGACTTAGTGAACCTGAAATTCACATACTCAGAAAAGGAAAAGAACTTTTTTTTAGTGGCCACCAGAGAGGGGAGGAGAGTCTGCTTCATAGAACACAGAAATACAGAATGAAGTGTCCACTGTTTGAAGTTGTACATTGTTTGGAAAAAAAAGATAGGAAAAAAGAAAAAAAACACTTTGCTATTTGTTTACAGGTAGGAAATCTAACTCTCAACAACTGTAATGTAAACTTACAGGCCACAGCCTAGGAGGGTCTGCTGTAGGGTTCTACAGAATTGGACCTAAGTAAACTCTTCCTGAGACAGGTAAACATGCATTTTAGATGCAGAATAGTAATGGGCACATGTGCAAAATGTGTAATCTTATATTTGAGCCCTAAATAGTTACACAGGTGTTTTGCACCCCTTTCCATCAAAGACGATCTTAGACACATTTTCAATGCTTTAAAAAATACTATTTTTTAAAAACTAAAATAGTATTTCTGCAACCTACATGCATGCAATTGTTCATTTATTAACCAGGCCCCATGTTCCCTACTTGTTTAACTGGATGTGTTCTTGTGCATTCTGAATGCTTTTCATTGTGTGCATAGTAGCCAAGGCTGGTCTTCTCATTCCCTCAACTACAAACTCTGCAAAGGTTATATAAGTAAACCCAAATTAATTATTTTATCTTTAACAGATTATACATTTTTTATTGGTTATAAACAATCATCAGTAACTAGAGAGGCATGGAGAATTTCCATACTTTTCCTATAAAATTTACAAAACTTTGAATTTTTTTCTGAGTCTGTGATTCATTTTGAGTTGCTTCTTTTGTACGGTGTGAAGGCTGTGTCAAGGATCACAGAGCATCTGGAATTCTAACTTCCAACCATCATTTGTTGATGTTAGTGTTCTGTTGCCATTGAATTGTCCTTGCAACTTCCAGGAATTGCTTGCCAATTATACTACTCAGCTAGTCCTTGGTTCTCCATTGTGGGCCACACATTTTTGTGCTTGATCTTTCACTACATAAATTTGCTACCACTGTACTTAATCTATATCATTGAGATTTACAGTTTTATGCTCCTTGTCTGCCACTTCTACCATCACATTGATGATACATCCCGAAAGTGGCCCTCAAGGAGATGATAGAAACTGAGAGTTCTGTTCTTTATATAAATTTATAGGTCTGATGATTGATCAAAGCTAGGCAAGTGCTGAACCACTGAACAACATCCTCAGCCATACTACATTTACATTTACAAGCAGAGGACAATTGGGAATTACAAGGGCTGATGCATTGCCACAGCAGGGAAGCAACGCCTTCTCATATTGGTATCAGCCTAAGCCACCCTAACAAGCTAAATATCTCTTGTGTCTTTCATGTCCATGAGACTGCACTGGCCATATATCTCTCTTGTTTTCAATACTGCTTATGGAATTATGAGAAAGACAAGGCCTTCCCCTGTTATGTGACCCAGTGGGTAGTTACCTTTCAACTTATTACTTGTTCCTCCAGGACTGACTGTCTTGGTCATGTCAGTGTAGATATGACAACATTTCTGCACTAAGCACTAAACTTACTGCCTATAGATGTGAACTGAAAGAGGCTTCCATGCATGGCTCAGCACTAAACAACCTTAGAACAATAGATTCTACCCACAAGTTGAGCTCCCTTTCAGAGTGAGGTACTCCAAGCTATCTAGCTTTTCACAGTACAAACAAATTTTTATTCTGTCTTGAGTTCAACATATTTCCCAGAAAAAGTCACCAGAATCTTCCTGTAAAAATTGAAATCATAGAAGACCCAGATATAAATCCATGCAACTAGAGCCAGTTAATTTTTGACAAAGTTGTGAAGAATACATAGTAGGGAATGACAGCATTTTCAATAAACTGCTTTGGGAAAATTAGATGTTCATATTAGAAGAACGAAGCTAAATCCTTAGCACTCATCCTGTGTTCACAGAAAAAGCAACTCCAAATGAAGACCTCAGTGTAAATAATGATACTCTGATCAGGAAATAAGATCAACTATTGACAAATGAGCTCATGAAACTAAAAGGCTTATGCACAGCAAAGGAAACACTCAACCAAGTGAGGAGACAGCATGTAAATGGAAAGAAAATTTCTGCTGACAGAGGATTATACTTGTTAAACAAAAAGAACTAGAGAGATAAAACAACTAAAAACAATTTACCTACTTGAAACTGGGACATGAGGTACTGGAGAGATGGCTCAGTGGTTAAGAATATTTGTTGCACCTGGAGAGCATGGAGTTCCATTTCCAACACTCACATCAGGCAGCTCACAACCATCTGTTACTCTAGCTTTAGGGGTACAATGCTGTCTTTGGGCTCTGCAACTATCTGCATGCAAGTGCACACATGTTGTACCCACATGCAATCACACAGAGAGACATACAGATGAGCAAAAACAAAAATACAGCATTTTAAAAATGGGTTATAGGCTGGGTGTGGTGGCACACACCTTTAATCCCAGAACTCAGGAGGCAGAAGCAGATGGATCTCTGTGAGTTGGAGGCCAGCCTAGTCTACATAGTCAGTTCCAGGACAGCTGGGGCTACAAGGAAACCCTGTCTCAAAAAGTAAAAAAAAAAAAAAAAAAAAAAAAAAAAAAAAAAAAGGGTTATAGATTTCATCAGATAATTCTCACAATAAGAAACATGAATGTCTAAACACTTTATAAATGCATTCAACATTATTACCCACCATGGAAATACAAATTAAAACTACTTTATGATTCTATCTCATCTCAATCGAATGTCTGTCATCAAGAAATCAAATGCTTGTTAGATATGGAGAAAGAGCCACCCTTATTTTTTGTTGGTGGCAGTGTTCTCTCCTGTAGCCACTATGGAAATCAATGTGGAGTTACCTCAAAAAGCTGGGAATACTTCTATCATATACCCCAGCAATTTCACTCTTGGGCATATACCCGAAGGACTGTATACTACTGCAGTGATAATTGTTCACCTATTTTCATTGTGTTCTATTCACAGTAGCCAGGAAATAGAAATAGCTTAGATATCAATCAGCTGATTAATGGATAATGAAAGTGTCATACGTATACACAATGGAATTTTATTGATCTGGAAAGAAAAATGAAATAATGACAATTTCAGGTAAATGAGTGGAACTAGAGAAAGGTTTTCAGAGTAAGGTAATCTAGACTGAGAATAACAAGAACTGCTCGTTTTCACTCATATGTGGATCCTAGCTTTCAATATGTAATTTTGTGTGTTCACCTTGGACGACTTGTACAACCCAGGTAACTATAAAGAAGGTACTAGGAAGAGGATATATTAAGGGGAAGGGATGTTTTAAGGTAGTGGGGTGTCTTAAGAGGGGGGCATTATTAGAATGTAGGTAATATGGAAGTGCAGAGAACCAATATGGAGTTGGAAAGATTTTAGTAGGGAGAGAGTGGGAGACCTGGGTAAGTGAGGGGATAGGGAAAGTATTAACCAAGTAAAATGGAGTGTGAAAAAAACAGAATTCTACTATATTGTAACTAAATTTAAAACCACAATATGTGTTTTAAAAATTTGAAGGGAGGTACTACTCATGGCTGGAAAAAAAAACTGTCTCGAGATGCTCTAGGTTATTAAACAAAAATTCTGCTACAAGGGTTATGATACTTCCTCCTGAGGTGTTGGTCGAAGAGGCTCCAGAGATCCTGCAAGCCATACAGTCTCTTGTCATTCCTCTTGATTGCTCACCAGAACTAGATGCTAAGATAGTTTTGCTGAAGATACCGCAAATTTTGATTGTATTATGTGGGGAAATCAGACTGGAATTGAGGTTGAAGCTTCCTTTCTGCTGGCTAGCTTTCACAGTGCCAGAAGGTGCTATGCAGTGTGCTGGCGGGTGGGGGGGTATCAGTATGGTCTAGCCCAGCCTTAAACCCTGTGAACTACAGGGTGCCCAACACCTCACTACTGAAGTATTTGCAACTGGTTGATTCAGGGATAGGGGCAATCACTGAGTGTGTGCCCACTAGTGACCCCAGTTGTGTGCCCACTAGTGACTCCAGCAAGCTCCAGTGGACAGTTTCAATACTGTGGTTAGATAGATGCCCCTGATTAAATTAAATGGGCTCCAAAACCAAAGAAAAAGTCATGAATCTGGAAAAGGGAGTGGTAGGGAGGAACAAGGGTTTAGTAGGAATATATATATACATATATATATATATGTATATATATATATAATTGTCAAAGAAAAATCAATAAAAAACCAGAAATTATGCCCGAAGGAAAGAGCAAATCCTGACATTACAGTTCTGTCTAATACCAACAGGATATGGCACCTTCTGTGCTTAGCCCTATGCCTGCCACATTTGATGTTCAGTGAAAAGGCATCCAATGACTGAGTTGAGTTATGAATCTTACCAAATCATATCCTGAAATGGTAGAACGACCCTAGGTTTTTCTGACCATGAGAATTCAGAACACTGAGAAATTTAAGAAGCTCTGACTTATAACTATTATGACACATGTGGATGAGGGATTAAGGGATGTCCCCTCTGTGACTGTGACACTGTCCATGATGAGTGATAGAGCAAGGAAGATTTTGTATGTGGCCTTTTTGCCTTCTTTTCCAAGTGTGAGTGTGTGTGTGTGTGTGTGTGTGTGTGTGTGTACAGTCACATGGACAAGCAAGTAAAACTCAGATGGACGTCTACACATGTACACACATACACACACACACACACAGACACACACAAATGCACATTTTCACTTCCAGGTCCACATAGGCATGCAGTTACACACTTTTTGAATAGTCAAAATACCTTCAAACATATTTTCACACAAATAGTCACATATTTACACAGTCCCTCATTAATACAACACCACACAACATACATTTGTGCATGTGCACATACACATTGTTTTATAATACCACACACAACCATGCAGAGATGCAACCCTCATATCCTAACACACACACACACACACACACACACACACACACACACACCATGCACACAGAGAAACAGACATAGAAACAAATGCAAAATACATATTCCCACACAAATGCACACTAATAAACACAATATGCATCCACAGGAAGGAGTACATAATGCATCCGTACCCATAGGCATGCCAATGTAAACACACTAGTAGTCTTTTTGTCCTCTGTCTTTCTAGTTTGTGTCCTGTTAGTCTTTCAATTTATGAATCATTTTTATGGCTATAATTCTACTTCTCTTTCTTGTTCTCATTTCTATAACTCCTTTGATGCCTTAATTTCTGCTAAGTTAATTGATTTTTCTGTCACCATCTAATTCTGTATGCAACAGTTAGCCCTCTTATTTCTTGAGACACTGTGTCTTCCTAATGTCTCCACTGTATTTGTGGATCTTTCCTTTTTTTTCTTTTTAAAAATTTTAATTTTTTTGTATTTCATACAGAAAATCATCTTTATTCTCCTTTCTCCTTTGGCACCATCCCATAGCGTCCCCACCCCAACCACTGGAGTTCATACCTTTTGTCATTTGTGTTATGGCCTATCATGTAAAGTTAGTGTTTCCCAGATGTCTTTCAGTGCAAGTTCACCTGCTGGAATCTAGTCAGTCTCTTAGAGTCCTTCCCTTTAAGAAGATCAGCTCTTGCTCACCCAGTAATAATCAACTGCCAATAATTCTTCGACTAAGATTGGGGCCTGCTGTTCATTTCCACGGTTTCTATGCTGGGTTTCTGTCTGCTTAAGTTTGCATGGGTCTTGTGTATGCTAACACTATTGCTGTAGGTTCCTATGAGAAGAGACCCAGGAGCCTGTAGGACTATTTCTTTCCCACCCCTCCCCCCTTCCACAATGATCCCTGAGCCCTGGGTGGGTGGCTTTTCATATAGAAGTCCTGTCCAAGAATGGGTGTGGATCCCTCTCATCCCACTTTCAGATCCCAATGTTGCAACCTGAGGTCAATGTACACAGCTCTCCTCTTGATATGCCATTCAGTCTCCTGCAGCAAATCCCATCCAGGGATTTAACCCTGTCTACCTGATGATACCTATGAGTGTATTTTCAGGGATATCTGGAACTAACCCCACCATCATGTATCCAAGTGCACTGTGGATCACTTGGACCTCTTTTCCAAATAAAGCAACAAACAAACAGATTCAGTACATCTTCCTGTGTAACATTATTTCTTGCCTGTGACACACAGATTTATCAAAAACAAAATGTATAACTTCTCTGTTCAGCTCTGTACGTCTCTTTGTTATCCCTTTATCAACAGAGTACTCACCCGGTACCCACCCATCACTCAAACCAGGTAGTTCAGTGTTGCCCCTAACTTCCATCTCCTGCTTTTGTTGAGTGCAAGATGAAGAGTTCACAATGACTCCTCTAAATCTTCAGACCCACTGCTCTTGCTTCCTTCTCTGTGACAGCTTCAGTTGAGACAGCTTCTACTTTCACAGCAGCTTCCACCTGTCTTCCCAAAGAATCCAGGCTTTCATTTCATTGGCTGATCACTATACCTCCACGGACAGAGCTCTGTTCTTCCTCTAAAGGTATGCACTGATTTCACAATGGGGATAGAAATGTTGGGTAACTGTACAGCTTAACTGATGAAAGGTTAGCCAGTTACTGCTTGCTAATTTCCAGGAAAGCAGGATTTGGGTACAGCTGAGCACAACAGCTTTGGAGCATAATTCATTTTTCCAATTAGAGATGATAATGATTCCTGTTTTATTTTCTCCAAATGAAACCTCTACCAAAACCCACAGAGTATTCACTGCTTTTCTTGGCAAAGTTTTGTAAATTAGCATAAAGTTGTCAAGAATTTGGAAATTGGGCAGACAGGGAGTTATCTTATGAACATACTGTCAAGCCTTGGATCTGAGAAGCTGTCTCAAGGAAAGAGTTTCCATCATGCCTGATTCTTACTTTCAATCTGCCCTGCCCTGTGTGCACTTGTCTAATCTCCTTCACTGGTGCCACTATTCTTTGTTCCCTGAGTTCCTCGCAACTAAGTACCCACTTTATTGCTTCATATGCCCACTCTTCTTAGCCACATTGACACTAATTAATTTGTTCCTGTACAACAGCTATTGGATAGCATGTTTAGGGGTTTTCCTTAACAGTTTTATGGATAAGGGGGCAATGCACTCCCTTCGAGTGGGAGTCATAAGAATAGCTGGGCTACCTAAGAATCTGAAGCTATACGAAAGAACCAAAGTGTATCTAGCTCAGGACACAGTTTCTGGTGAATTCTTTTTTTCCTAAGCATTATTTATACTTTCAGTGCCCCCTTTTATCACTCACAGGGGTTGGTGACATACCCAGATCTATTCTCTTTAAGCTTCAGGGACTTTAGTGAAACAAAGGGAAACAGAATTGGTAGACTAGAACAATTTTCTCCTTTCATCTCTCCCCACAGTAAATGTGGCTATGCTATGTCCTCTGATTAAGAGTGTTCACTAGGCAGGTGGTGAGCCAGCGCATGCCTATAATCCCAGTACTCAGGAGGTTGAAGCAGGTGGGTTACCATAAGTGCAAGAATAGCCTCGTCTGCATAGTGAGTTCCAGGTCAGTTACAATCAGATCCTGACCTTCTGTTTTAAAAAGGCCCCTTCATTAGATCTGCTACTACTACACTAAATAAGCATTGCCATTATTATTACAATGCTTCATAAGATTTTTTCAGTCTTCTACTTATGTGTCCAAATGCAGATGCATACACATACTTGTACACACATGCAAACACAAACACATGCAGTGGCTCACAGCCTTGCACACACACAAATGTGCACACACACACACACTCAAATCTATAGTAAGAATGATTATTTATTTATTTATTTATTTATTTATTATTTATTTATTTTTGGCCTTTTTGAGACAGGGTCTCCCTGTAGCCCCAGCTGTCCTGGATCTCACTATGTCGACCAGGCTGCCTTGAACTTACAGAGATCCACCTGCCTCTGCCTCCCAAGTGCTGGGATTAAAGGCGTGCGCCACCACGCCCGGCCGATCTCTTAGTTTTGTGTTTTAATTCACAGTAGTTTCCCTGGATTACATCATTCTCTCTTCCCTTTCTCCCCTTCTTTTCTCTCCTCCACTTTCTCTTCACCTATTCACTTCTTCAGAGCAGACCTTCATTCATGTTTTCCTTCTGTTTGTGTCAGCTAAGAAATTTAGCATTTTCTTACTCTTTTTCAGTTTTATTGACTACTATCCTAGAGAGCCTTCTCTAATCCCTTAAATTTGATTTGCTATTCCTGATTTGTGATTCCCAAACTCACTGTATTTCCACATATCTTGGCTTTTCTTTAAAAAATATTTTATGTATTCTTTTTATTTTATGTGTATGAGTGTTTTGTCTGCATGTTTGTAAGTGCAACCATGTAAGAGAGTGTCAGAAACCCTGGAACTGGAGTTATTGGTGGATGTTAGCTGGCCTGTGGGTACTGGTAACCAAACCAGAGTCCTCTGCAAGAGCAGCCGGTGTTCTTAACTACTGAGTGATCTTTTCAGCCCTAGCTTTTAAAAAAATAACTATTTAATTTTTTACAATTTCATGCATGTTTGCAGTGTATGTACTTGTCTCTCATGTTGCACTCTTTCATCTCCCCTTCTTATCCCACTGAAACCTTTCTTCTTCCAAATACATCATGTCTTTTTGAAATCCACTGTTTTAATTAGGGCTACTTCCATGAGCATGATTGGGAGGTTATTCACTTGGGCATGGCAGCTTAGCAGATGGTGATGATTTTTCTAATCTCTATCAACTCTCTAAGGCCTCTCCTATGCCTGATACTCTGTGTATTATAAAAATACATGGGCGTGATTGATTTCCTCACCATGTCCATTACTCTGTATGTGTCATAGGCAATCTCGCCTTATGAATACCATTCCCCTCAACTAAGGATGTGAGGTGAAGGCAAAGCATGCAAGACACACTGCCATTTGCTCCTCTACAGTTCAGTTGTGAGACAGATTTGGACTTTGTCTTCAGTAACTGATAACTACCCTGTAATTAAATATTGTATTCTAGATGATGTATCTAGGTGTGTTCCAAAACACAATGACACTGTATGTTTCAACTGGCAGATTGAATGCACAAGACATTCAATAGACTTCGTTTCTGAGCAAAATTTTCTTATTTTAACTATGAGATGCGCGCGCGCACACACACACACACACACACACACACACACACACACAGACATACACACTGGGCTATGCAGAGATCATGACAGCTTTACCATTCACTTTCCTTCTCCTTGACTGTGGATAACTTTGGGCATTTATTTATTTGCTCAGGAAATGTTAATGGACAAGCTACTATGAGTCAGAAAATGTCATGAGAGCTGAGGAAGTAATAATTAGTAATAGAAACGCACTCTCACGATTTCAGAGCTGCTTGCAACCAGTAGGAAAGGTAGTTGCTTATCATAAATCTACATAAGTACCAAAGCATTTCTGCATGGCAGTGGCCAAATGGGCACCACTCCTGGAGTGGAAGACATGGGTTTTCTGTGCTAACCACAGCCAGGTGGTTGGGATTCTCATTACTAGTATCAGGAACCACTGTAGCATTCTGAGAAGCAAAGGTAAATGTGATCTCAGATACGATCCAGTTGTCCTTGGAGTGGAGACATAAGACTACCATCCACCTCTCAAGATCAAATGACACCATGTCACTTCTCTTTTTCTTTTAATTGTATTTCATGTGTATGAGTGTTTTGTCTGCATGCATGTTGGTGTACCACATGTATGCAATGCACATGGAGACAGAGGGTGGTATGGGATCTCCTGGAACTGGAATTACATTATGATGGTTGTTAGCCAGTATATGGATGCTGGGAAACCAACTTGGGGTCCCTGCCTGAGCATCCAGTGCTGTTTACTGAGCCATCTGTCCAGATTCTCTTCCCTCTTTTTCTTCAAAATAGTCTTTACAGTTCTTGAGGCCTGTTTGTTATTGGGTTGTATTTATTTATAACCAGTGCATAATAATCTATTTATAGGGTACAATATTATGTTTGTATGTAGCCATTGTGTAATGAGTAATTTACATATCCATTCCCTTAAACATTCATCATTTCTTCATGATGTATTCAAAGTTCTCTCTTCCTGTTGTTTTGAAATATTCAGTTAATTATTGTTGCCCAGATGTGGATTAGCACATCATTCCTATCTACCTATGTGCTTCACTGTGCCCACAAGCACCCTCTCCCTATAACCACTGCCAAACTTTGCTGTATATGATTCAACTTATTTATGATATCAATGTTCTTATATTCCAAATGCATGTGAGATCTTGTGATTTTTGTCTCTTTGTTCCTAGTCTATTTCACTTAACCTAATGTCTTCCTCACACATGTTGAAAATGGCATGACTTCTTCATTCATACTGCATGTACAATAGCACTTTTTCTTTATCATGTCATTTATTAGTAGACGTACATTGAGGTTATTTCAGAGCTATTGTGAATAGTGGTAAAGTATAAATGGGGGTATAGATACCTCTTTAACAAACAGACTTCATTTTCTTTGATAAAATTCAGGTTAGGATTTCACAATGATGTACTAGTATTGCTTTTAATATTCTCAATAACCACCATACTCCTTTCTAGGTAACTTTATTAATTTACATCTCCACCAATGGTGGAAATGTGGTCCTCTTTATTTCCATTCTGACCAGAATTTGTTACTTAAGGTTTTTTGATAATTACTTTTCTAAATGGACTGAGGTGCATTTGTGATTTTCTATTTGATCCTTGGAAGAGTGTGATATAGCTTTCCCATTTAGGGCCTGAGCAGACTGCAGTTTCATATTTCCTCCATGTTGACCAGTTGTGGGTCTCTGTGTTAATCTCTAGCTGTTTTGTTAAGAAGCTTTCGTGGTGAGAGTTGAGAAATGCCCTAATCTAGGGTCATAACAATGTAATTAGGGGTTGGTTTAACACTATGCACATTTAGTAGGATAACAGTAAAGCTTCTGACCTGTCTAGCCACATGTTGTTGATTTTGATAAGAAAACGCTTAGGGAACACAAATGAAACTTGTTAGCCCTTAAAGAAATAATTGAGGGCGTGATGTGAGGCGGGTAGTGCGGTAGAGGTAGGTCTGAGAGGAGATGAGTGAGGGCCTCTGTGGGAGGAAGTCTGACTATGTTCAATATATTATATGAAATTCTCAAAGAATGAATAAAATATTATTAAAAACTTAGTATTTGAATAAGATATATTTTAAACATAAATTAATTTTGTGTTTAGAGTATGGCTTCATCTGCTATATGCAGATACTTCATTATGTATGTGGAAATATCTAAAAGTCCAAAAGAAACTGAAATCCAAAACACTTCTGTTTACAAGCATCACAAAGAATTCTCAGTCTTCAGTACAGTTCGTTATATATGTCCAAATCTCTTCCCGACAGCATACAGAAAGTCCGAATGCTAAACCTTTTGACTTCTCAGTGTAGCTTTAGTGAAGCAAACATTATTTTTAAAAATCATTTATTTATTTCAGAATTTCATACATGTGTATAAATAAACACCATCATATATAACTCAGTTACCCCCAAACTCTCCAACACATGTTGCCCCAATACATCACCCTCTCAAATTTGTATAATAGCAATGTAAAGATTCCCATTCCTAAAAATTATGTCATTTTAAATAAAAACTTAGTACAAAATGATGCTGTTTAGCATACTTCCCAGGAGTGACATACTTAGTAGAGCCAAAGAGAAGCTAAACTTTTAGTTTTTTCCAATACCATAAAATGCAAGAGGCTGCTATTTTACATAATGACCACCAGAGGGCAAGATAGGCTCTGCTTTGACCCTAAGACTTGGGCATAGAGTGAGGCATCTGCACTTTGCAGCTGAAAACTTTGTAGTATAAGGATAGTTGCTGTTTATTTAACAAAAAGTGATAATAATTCCTAATCACAGTATGTAGACTAGACAGGCTCACATCCAAGGAGACTCAGTTCTAGGGTCTCACAGAACTGTAATTAAAGTAGATTTCCCCAAGATGTGCAAGCACTAACTACAAAATGCAGTATAGTAATGAGCATGTCTGCAGAATATGTAACCTTACATTTGACCTCCGTCTATATACATATAGATCTTATTGTCCATTTTTTCATGAGCTAGAACAGCTGAAGGACACTCAACCAAGAACTGTAAAGAGAGTGAGAGGAAAAAGACTGACACAGGGCCTTGCTGCACACATACACTGTGCACTTTGCATGTTCCTATGTGAATTTTGTTGGTCATTTACTAGTCATTTGTTTTCTGTTTTGTTGTAAGAATTTTTTGTACATCCTAGATGTGAACAATTTATTAAATATATGAAATGCAAATACTATGTTCTCCAAGGCTGTAGTTTGACTTTTCATACCCTCAACACTGAATTTTACAGAAAAGATAATATTTTGGAAATTCCAGTTATTCCAGTTCATCATTGTTTTATTTTATGGCTTATATTTTTGATGAATCTAAAACATCATCAATGCACATAAACTGTGCAAAAGTTCTCCTATGTTTCTTATAAATGTTTCATGGTTTTGTTTTGTTTTTTTTAGTCTTGTGACTTCTTTGAATCACTTTTGTGTAAAGCATAAATTCAGTGTCAAATATTACAGTTGCAAAAAGGCATAGTAGATCTTTCTACTATTTACTGAAATGAATGCCCCAACCCACTGGGTTTCTTTGTATATTTCCAGAATCAGTTGATAATATTTATGTCAATTTATTCCTTTGTTCTCCATTCTGAACCATAGATTCTATGCCTTTATTAAGCATGTGGCATGAATATTGGCCTGTATCACTTATTTTCAATCTTAGAGAGAAAACTTTGTTTCTAATTATGTATGTTGTAAGATGAACATTTTCCACACAGATATTTTTTAATATTTTATTTTTAATTTTTATTTTATGTGTATGAGTGTTTTGCATGCATGTATTTAAGTGAACCCATATCGTTCAATGCCCGCAGGGTCAGAAAAGGGCATCAGATCCCCTAAAACTGGAGTTATGGACAGTTGTTAGCCTCCATTTGGGTGCTGGAACTTGGGTGCTCTGCAATAGCAACCAGTGCTCTTTGTTTTGTTTTGGTTATTTATTTATTTATTTATTTATTTATTTATTTATTTATTTATTTATTTATTTGAGACAGGTTCTCCCTGTAACCCCAGCTGGCCTGGAACTCACTATGTAGACCAGGATGGCCTTGAACTCACAGAGATCCACTTGCTTCTGCCTCCCAAGTACTGGGATTAAAGGCATGGACCATCGTACTTAGGTCTCAGCCAGTGCTTTTAACTGCTGAGCCATCTCTCCAGCCCTACTTCCCCCTTTAAATTCTCTCCTAAGCTTGACATCCTAGAATGCTTATATAGCATAGCTGGAACATAAATTCATTTAACAAACAAAGGAGTCAGCAGCAATATCACCTTACAGAAAAAAACATGCAGAAGACCTTTATATGTTAGTCAAGCTTTTAGTTTGGAAGCAAAATTTAAAAATATATACATCCCTGAAAAAAATCAAAACTTCAGACCTCTCAGAATTTTAGAGAACATCAGAGGCTAGAGAGATGGCTCAAATGCTTAAGAACACTGACCGCTTTTTCAGAGGACCTGGCTTCAGTTCCCAATACCCACATGATGACTAATGATGGTCCTTAACTGCAGTTCCAGTGTATCCAGTGCCCTCTTCTGGCCTCTATAAGCATTGCACAACAAGAGTGAACTTATTTGCAGGCAAAATACATACATAAGAAATAAAAAAAGAGAGAACATTGCTAATCAACACAACAGATATTCTGATATACAAAAATATGCCATATATACAATAACAAAATACTTATTCAGTCAAGACAGGAGCCTTTTGAGGATAGATGAATGCATTGGATCATCTAGAGTTGGAGTTATAGGCTGTTGTGAGTCACTCAATAGGAGTCCTCTGAAGTCAATTTAGGTTCTGTCTAATGCAGCACATACTCTTAACATTTGATCTACCCCAATTTAAAAAATGTATTTATTTGTTTATTTATTTTTTGTGTGTACCATGGCATGTGTATGGTCAGAGAATAACTTGTGGGATTTGGTAGGGAGATCAAACTCAGGCCCTCAGATTTGGCAGGTAGTGCCTTTACCACCTGAATCATCTTCCCACCCTCATTTATAAATTTTAAATCAACTTTAGCTTTATGGACCTGGCCTTGAACTCACAATCTTCCTGCTTCATCTTCACAAATGTGGTAGAGTGACTGCAGCAATTTTTAAATGTATTTTTATTGAGTTTTTAAAAATTCAATATAACAGATCTTAAATGTAGCACCCTTCCCATTTTCCCCCCATAAGTCCCTCAAGATTTCATGCAGTCTGTCATATATGTTTTGTCCTATCTCGTCAAGCATTTGTACTCAGATGTCCCTCTGTACAAGTTCATCCACTTGGGTCTAGTCAGCCTATCTAGAGTCTCTCTCTTAAAGGAGGTCAACTCTTCCTCACCCTGCAGAAATCAGTTGTCAGTAGTTCCTCAGCTAAGGTTGGAGCACACTGCCTATTTCCCCAGTTCTATGCTGGATTGTTGTCTTACTGAGTCAGCATGGGTCTTGTGCAGGCTGTCACCATTGTTGCCAGTTCATGTGAGCAAGTTCCTAGCAGTCTGGAAATCTCTGTTCCCTTGTGTTCATGCACCAAGCCTGGCTCTTAGAATTTTCTGTCCCTCTTCTGCAATGGTCCCTGAAAAATGAGTGGGTGCAGTACAGATACTCTGTTGTCTCTTATTATCTAAAGCTTAGCCAGTTGTGGCGTTCTGAGTGTATCACACTCTGTTGTATGAGGAAGCTTCAATGGTGAGAGTTGAGGTATGTATTAGTATTCTCTTTACCCCCTGTTCTGCCATGTTCCATGAATCTTATGTATACAGGTTCCACTGCAGATGTTCCACTTAGGAGTATTTTTCTTAAACTTTTAGTAGAGTTCATCAGTGAAAATATGTTGACTGTGTGCTGGTGTATGGTTCAGCCATACATTTTGTAGCTGTGTAGTAATAAATACATCCTTGGGTTTTTTTCAACTTTGTGCAAACATGATGGAGTGGCCTTCACCTGCACAAGCCCTAATGAACTGGCTTTATCACTCAATCCAGTCCATTGAAAAAATCAAGACAAGATGTATGCAACTACTCTCATTACAATAGGGCATATTACTTCATTTTAATTTCTTTTTTGGTCTTTTATTATTATTATTATTTTTTGAGACAGGGTCTCCCTGTAGCCCCAGCTGTCCTGGAACTCACTATGTAGACCAGGCTGGCCTTGAACTCACAGAGATCCGCCTGCCTCTGCCTCCCGAATGCTGGGATTAAAGGTTTGCACCACCATGCCTGGCCACTTTAATTTTTATAGTTAGCTTAAACTATGCAATAAATGAAATTATAGCATAGTAAATTCATAAGTAAAAAACCCTAATATTATTATTGAATTTTTGTGACTACATATTAATAAATACCTGGCTAAGATTTTTATGGCAACATCATGACATACAGCAAGGTGTTGTGTTGCAGAATGGTATCACTAGGTGACAGGATTTATAAGTTCCATTATAGTCTTAGGAGACCACCATTATGCATATGATCCACCAAAGCATCATGATAGAGCACATGACTGCATTTGTCCTTAAGTTAGTTTCACTAGTCTACATCTTGCAGGAAGCTACTTACTTTTATCTACAGTATCATATTAGTAGCATTGGAAGGCTAGAGTAAGGCTGTGGTAGGCAGGGTTGACTGCTGCTCCAGCATCACTCTGCTGTTACATCTTGTCTGACTCTGCCTTTCTGATTCTGGGGACCAATATTCTTCTTGGTCTACTAAGATCAAGTTTAAATTTCTAAAAATGGACACTATGTGGTATTTTTCTGTGAATGATGAGATATCATTGCTTGTTTATTGAGCAGTATCATTTTATTATGTATATACATAATCTAATAATCTATCTTCTCGGATCTTTGAGAAAATTGATAATAATCCATGAAAAAGGATGCTATGTATCTTGCTCCATTTTCTGTTATCATGAAATATGTAACTTTGGGTGAGTTATAAGTATAGAAAGTTTACTTGAATTATAACTCAAAGGGTGCCAACGTGGTTTATGAAACAGAAAGGTGAACAGATGCATTAAGATGGTGCTCAGGTGAAAGAAACCCTGTGATTCAGTTGTTTAGAACAAGAGAGTCAGATGTTGCTGAGCTGAAAAGAGTGGATGGCAGAAGGCTTGGATGAATGCAAATATGTTTGAATCCCAAAGAACGTACACACCTGTAAAGCTGAATGAAGTTATGACATCTGCAAAAAAATAGATGGGAATGGGAATTATTATGTTAAGCCACTAAAACCAGACATTGGCTATTTTATATACAGAATATGGAATTATTTTATATATACATTATATGAATTGTTTTCTCATTATCATAACCAAGCACCTGACAAGAAGCAATATATGGGAGGAAAGGTTTAATTTTGTTCATGATTACAGGCTTGTGGCACATGAAGCATGGCAGCAGGAACATGGGGTCCCGTATTCCAGTCTGGATACTCCAGGAAGCAGAAGAAGGGGACTTTGGGCACTGATGGCACTCACCTGTCTTTTTCCTTTTTCTCTTTTTATTCAGTCTTGGACTATACCCCAGGGAGGATGCCCTCAGAATTTAGGGGGAGCAGTCCTTTCTCCAAAAGTTAATTCACTCTGGAAAAGACCTCAGAGATTGATGGAATGGTAAGCCTCATTAATGGTCTAGGTATGTCTTAATGGAATCAAGTTGACAATTGAAATTGATAATCACGAGTCCTCTCCTGTCACCTTGACACCTCAGCACATCTCTTTTAACCATAATATTCCATTACTGGCCCCTAAAGTCTCATATTCATCTCACAATGTGAAATGCATTTCAGTTCCCAAAGCCTTAATAATCACAATACCATTAAAATAGTCAAGTTCAAAGTATCTTCTGACACTCAGGGCAATCTCTTTCTCTGTGACCCCTATAAAATATAAAGATACCTACTTCTTTTTTATTTTATTTATTATTATTATTTTTTATATGTATGAGTGTATTATCTGCATGTAGGTAAGTGCACCCATGTCATGCAATGTTCACGGAGGTCAGAAGAGGCTGTTGGATCCCCTGGGACTGGAGTTATGGAGAGTTGTTAGCTGCCATGTGAATGCTGAGATTCGAGCCCAGGTCTTCTACAAGAACAACCAACCCGTGTTCTTACCCACTGAACCATCTCTCCAGTCTCAAAGATACCTACTTCTAATATGTAATACTATCGTGTAAACATTACCTTTCCAGAAAGCAGGAGAAGGGGCATAGAAAGAAAATAACAGACCAAAGGTCAAACCCAGATGGGAAAATATCAAAACTGCAAAACCAGGTCTAGCATCTGGGGCTCATAATGGAATCATTTGGTTTCAGAAAGCCATGGAAGCACATCTTTCCCCTTCAGTTGCCTGGGATAAACATGACTTCTGTTATGATCTGTCCGTACTCAGTGCTTACAGTTTTAGTTGGTAGATGTTCCATGTTTTGGGTCTTCCAATACCCCGATGTCTCCATCACAACTTAGGCTTTATGTATACATGTTCATACATAGCACACTTGGAGCTTCATGAAAAGATTCTGACTCTCAGGAAATCTGAATGGGACATTGAGCAGTACCATACTTAAGCAGACATCATCTGCAGAGTCAACAAACTGCAGAACAAATAGATGAGGGAAATGTCTGTACTGACTGCACACCAACCTTTTTGGTATGCATTCCCTAGGTAATGTGAAATAACTGCTTCTATAACATTTGTTTATGTTAAGAATGATAAGTCATTTAGAGGTGACTTAAAATGTAGACGAGGTTACAAGTTGTTTATATGTTAATACTATATCACTTTGTAGCAGAAATTTGAGCAGCCATGGATTTTCATTTCCACAGGTTCTGGAACCAATTCCAGGAAGATACCAAGGGTCATGTGAGTGAGGGAGGGAGTGAATGAGCATAGGTAAGTGAGCATAGGGCAATATGGCCAACACTGTTAGCTATAAAGAATCCTCGTGGTCACAGTAAGATATCACTATTTACCTACTAAACACCAGAAAGAATGCCAATTTCTTGACGTTTTACATATGTTCAGGAAATATAAACTTCACAGCTACTCTAGAAAATAGTTTGGAAGTTTGTTTAAAATGTAATAATAATAATAATAATAATAATAATAATAATTATAACTTACCATATCATACAGTGATCACACCCATTTTCAATCAATAAGTGAATATTTATGGAAACTCTGTGCATGAATTCTGTACTGACTATGCAATAAATAGACCAAAACTGAAGATATTAATGTCCTTCAAAGACAGACATTTTAGTAGTGTTAAATAGTAATTAACTATATATTTAACGGTTTGAGTCCAAATCAAAGGCATTGTGCTAAATGATTCTTCAAGGGTATAGTTCCATTTATATAATTTTCTCAAAATTAACAAAGCATAAAGATGAGCAGAGTGGTCATTGTCAGATGTCAAGCATCAGGAGAAAGGGATGGATTTGACTGTAAAAGAGTAACGGAGATTACTCTGTGGTGGTAAAATAGTCTTGTAAATAGACCGAGGTGACAACTGCCAACTCTATAGTGTGATAAAATGATGCTGAAATAAATGTGTCCACACATTAGTATAGCTAACCATGTGCTCAATATTACACTAAGCTTATGAAAGGCATAGATAGTAGGAAAAACTAGATTAAGACTATCCAAGGATGAACAGGTTAATATTTAGAACTTCCTATGGATCTATAATTATTTTAAGATGCAATACTTAAAAGGTTATCTCACACAAACTAGAACTGCCAGCATTCATATCCCTGTTTTGTGATTCTATTTGTATTTAAGGAAGAGATTTGCAAGCATTATTGAGCACACTGTAGTATATCTTCTGCATAAAGGAAATGTTAGGTGTTGGCTTATGATGATTTGTGATGACACAACAACCCAGCTATCAATGATTCCATTCATTGATGACATAGAGGCTACATGTCATTCATAGATGAGTTGTCAATTTATAGAGCTCTAGGCTATTTACACAGAAACAGAGGTCTTTCTGGACAAGACAGGATGCTTACCTATGTGCCACTGAAAGCAAAATAAGAGGCTGACAGTAAAGGATCCTCCAAACAGAAATGGGAAGGTAAACCTTCCAGAATCTTAAAAGATAAGAGGATTGCATTCTCACATGATATAGAACCCAATGTAGCCCATTAGGACACTTGAAAAAAAAATGAAATGGTTTACTTTCAGAAAAGGCCCCAAAGATGGATCCACACTGGCTTGCTTTCCTAAAAATTCTCTCCAGAGAAGCCAGACCTTGTACCCTAAAAATCACGTCTCTATACTCTTCTTGGATTAAGAAAATGGAGAGTAGGAAGTATCTGATCTAAATTTGGAGTGGCTCTTTTCAGTGTCCAGCAGAGGGACCCCTGGTCTCATATGTAAGTTCTTTCTTCGATAATCTCCATCTACAAGGTTGCTCTTTGGCTTCCTTGATAAGGGAAAGTAGTTGAGGTGGACCACCTCCTACTCTGAGGGACACTGGGAGCCACACCCATGCTTTAAGTGTGCTGTGGCATTATTGAGTTTTATGGTGGTTTAGAGACTCTGGACTGGCATGTGGAGGTCTAATGGTGAGTTGCTCTGAAAATTGACAACATAGGAATGGAAAGTGCCACAGTGGTCAGTGTGGGAGATAAGAAAAAATCCCTGACAATGCAATGTGGCAAAGGAGGAGTGACCTGAGAGCATTTCTGCTGGATGGTTTCCAGGTTTTCAGCATGGGCAACTAGCTATAGTGGTCAAGAAATGATCCTGTCTCTCTTTGGGCATTATGCCAGTAAGTGATAAGATGACAAGGTTTTGTGTGTGTTTCTCCATCTCAGAAGGTTAATTAATGACATAAGTTACATGTGAAATGGAGTAGGTACTTCTGGTTACATGGGGACCCCACCCTTGCATCTAGAAAGGAGAACCTTCATTGATCACAGCCCCAATTTTCAATTTGTGTCTGCTAACAAGACTGGCAGAGAAGCAATAGTCCCCTTTCTATATGGCTCTGAGGAAGAATGACTGTAAAATGATTGCAAAATCCAGACAATATTTTTTAGGCAAATATCCTGATATTAACTTGCTTATAACCTAATACTTTGTACATAGTATACAAGTTGCAATTCCTTTATTGATGTGAGGAGGAAATCTCACTTGAATTAACTTTATTTAACTGATACATTTATACACCTGAATCCCAGCACCTAGGAGGCAGAGGTGGTTGGTTCTCTGTGAGATTGAGGTCAGCCTGGTCTTACTAGCAAATTCAAGGCCAACTGTGCTACAGGAATACACTGTATCAAAAACCAGAACAAAACAAAACATATATGGTAAAGCATCTTTTGAGTGCCTCTCCATTGAGGCCATAGCTTAATACACCATGGTTTCTACTGCAGTCCTTTCATGGCCTTTGTATTCTAGCACCTATTCTTAAAAATTCAGTCTGTACTCATTCTAAATTTTTAGTTTAAATTCTATGTGTTGGAACAAACCACAAGTTGCTTTCTGAGGAAGCCTATGGTATTTCAACAGAAATTCCCTGAGCCGCCTTGCTTGTTGCCCATTGCATGAGTCAAATGCACTAGGTCTTCTCTCCATCCACCATCAGCTTACTTTATGACAAAGTCTTCACATTTACTACAGAGTCTTCCCACCCAACCTATCCCCATATGAGAAATTTTTATTTAAATTGCTTCTATGTTTATAGCCCTTGAAGACAGAGTCAGTTGAATTGGTTTCAGGACAAATTGTACTGATTTTTGTTTTGTAATTTGTGTTGTAAGAGTATGGGTCTTATGATGACCTTATTCACATTGGATGTTCTATGTGATTTCATTTTTTCTATACCAATTTAATCAATGGAACCCGTAATTCTGTTCTATCATTCTTGTCCTTAAATGCCAGGGGCATGCAAGAGTTCAAAAAATCCATTTTTTCCTGTTTTGTTGTTCCATGACTTTTGGTTATTTAATCAGAGGGGTTTTATCATTCTCTGTATGTTGACTAAAATCTTTATGTAACATTTGTCTATATTTTAACACTGTCAAGTAATTTAGTCTTGAATTTGTCCCCACTTTTTTTTAATCATGCTTTCTAAAATAATCCTGAGCATTAGGTTTCTCCCTCCTGCTTTTACAATATTAGCTCTTTAAAATCTTCATTGTATTATTTGAATAATTTAGTATTTCAATAGTAATGAAAAATGTATTTTGTTACTATTGTCATTTATATCTCATAGTTTAATCTAAATCAGTTTTTCATCTATTGGCATTTATCTCAGATATGGGATGAGGAGCAAGCTCTTCTACCCTGGAGTAGAGCCAGGCATACCTGAAGTCATATGATGCTCATTTCCAAATTTCACTGCATGTAAAACCCTCTAAAGTATGCATAGGTGAACAGTGTTTTAGAAACTATAGAAATTATCCTAAATAAACTGAAAACCATAGGCCCCAGTGGCAGTTTATTGTCTTGGCCACACCTCTTCTCAGTTTGGATATTGCATATTTTTACTGTTGTCAACTAAAGATTGAGGTATCATATAGGCAGGACTCTCTAGTCCCTCAAATTCTGGTAAAATATGGTCACTTGGAGCCAGGAATATCAAGGATGATGGAGGGCTGCAGTTTTCCTAGGAAGCTTGCTGTGCAGTGGTAGGATAGACTGCTCCTTTGTTGTAAGAGACAGTGATGCATTCCTGAATAGAGACTTGTGAGTGAGGACTGAGTTGGACTTGGAAAGGGATTTCACCTTGTCCTATGATATTAAAAGAAATTTGGGGACACAAACATAACTAAAATTATGAGAAAGGTTTTAAAGCAGGCAGTGCTGACCACCTGATTTTCTGGGAGTGGGGTAAACTTACAGGAAAAGAAAATGACCCCAGTTGTGCCTGTACAACTACTAATAAGCCAGTAGGTGGCAGACGAATTCCATCATTGCTCCTTGCTTCACCTGGTGTTTCTGCTTTACTCAGATAATGGGAAATTTTAAGGTTAAGTTACTTGACTCTGACAGAACAGGGGGTGGCAAGGAGGAGAAATGCTCCCTGCCCAAAAGAAGAGCAGTGGCCTCCAGGAAGTCCTTTTGTGTATTCCAAAGTCATGTATACCTGAATTTCTTCCCCAGAACATTCAAGCGGATCAACCCTCTTCTTCTCCAGGGCCTGTAAGCAAGGGATGACTACAAATATTTAACTATTTTAGACCTTGCCATTTGACCTTCGTTGTGCACTCCGATTAGCTTTATCCTCCTAGTTGTTTCCCATAGAACTCTACTTCCCAAGGAATCTCTCTCCAAATGCCCATTTTTATCCCACCACAGCCACCTGCAATGTGCAGGGGTCTTAAATTCTTTGAAATAATATTTTATTTATCCCTGATAGGATCACGATATTATGCTGGGAGCATGTTTACATTCTAGTACCACTGGGGTGACAGGTTCTAAATATGAGCTGTTGGACATCAACCATGGGCTACCTAAATGGCAAGTGCACCTTTGGAGTGGCCTCCCACCCCCTCATGGCTAGCAAACCTGGATATCTCTCCCGAGGAAGAAGGTCTTCCTTTCCCTTGTACCCTTAAAGAGTATAATTATAATTATACTTCCTTACTACTAGTATGTGCAATTTAATTAGCCTTTTTGTATCTTATGCCCTCACCTACAAAATAGGTACCTAGTTTGAAGGATTATTCTGAGGATTAAATCAGAAGAGGCACATGACCACCTCTTTATTCTGCCTACTTTACTTGTACAGTTTTAATTTAAGGGAATTAAAGCTTTCACCACCCACCACAATCTCTGTATCACTACAAGGATGAATGGAGTAATCTCCCTGGAAGCTGTCTGCATCCGTGGGTTTTACTTTCACTGATAGATCTTGGTGTTTGTAAACGTTCAGGGAGTTTAGTAAAGCTTGGCTCCCTCCATCTCGAGTAAAAATTATAATAAATACACGTACTTCATGTTATATTGAAAGTAAATTTATATAGATATATAGATATAGATCTTTACTGTTCTCCAGTTTTTTTTACTGATGTGTCATATTAACAAAGAACAATGTGTTACAGTTTTACACACACATACCAGAATAAGACGAATAGCTTGTCAGTTCATTTCACAAAGTCAGTACATAACAACTGTAATACAAAACAAAGAATCACAGATCCTATTAAAAAATACACCAATATACCAAACAGTACAGTAGGCGATTTAAATCAACATCACATGAAAATGTACAAAGCGTTGGCAGGTATAAAAACAGATTGAAAATTCAAAGTTACACACATGGCACAGGAGCAAAAAACATCAGAAACACAATGTCCCACACACACTGTCCAGTGTCCTTTGGCTTGGGACCCAAAGAAATAAGTTCATCTTAGTACCCCCTGTTAGTGGGGACTGCTGGTGGGTTCCTTAGAATCATCATCACTGTCATCAGGCTCCTCGTCTTTGTCCTTGCACTCAAACTCCACCTGTGGCTCGACGTAATGACATGGAGAGATCTGGGGCTGCTTCTCATAGAGCTTGGCCAGAAACCTCAGGACAAGAATCTTGTTGGTTTCGAGGAATACCCGGGGCCCCCAGAGGAGCTCGTATTCTGCTGGCTCAGAGCTGGGGATTTGCCTGTACTGTAGGTACCTGTGTCTTACAAACACGTTGGTGATGAGCTTCTTCATGCACTTGAAGTGTCCATTTGTCTCCTGGATATCCAATCCTAACCTGAAAAGGAAACTAAAGAGCAAGTTCTCCCTGATACAGTACCCTTTCACAAAGATGAAGCTCAATATCATCATTAGGAGGCTAAACATGGGCCTCTTTAAATAGGACACCAGCAAACTATCCTGAGCGTACCCCAGCTTGTTGATGATGATATAAGTGTGGGTTTTGGTGTCAATTTCCTTCAGTTGACAACCAAAGGCACACTCTAGCTTAGTGTTCGCACGGCTGATGATATCTAAGCACTCGCCTTTATATTCTCGGATGATGATATTCACCATCTCCGAGCGCTGGATGGGCACCTTAGCTTGGTCTTTGACCAAGAGAAACTGCACCAGAGCATTTGCTCTCTCATCTAAGGGAGACAATGGCTGAGCCTCCCTATTGGGATCCTCCTGGGTGGCAATGGATCCCTGAGAGAGACTTGGGACCTCAGAGAAGATCCTGGGCTGAGGCACACCTGAGCCATCACAGAGACCTAGGGCCTGTGAAGTGCTGGGATGCTCCCAGGCACTTAGCACCCAAGATGTGCTAGGACCCTCCCAGCCACTCAGGATCCTAGAGGTACTGGGGCACTCCCAAGCATTCATGCCCTGGGGAGTGTAGAGGTACTCCCAGTCCCCTAGGAGCTGCACAGCCCTTTGTATTTCCCAGTCATTCTGACTGGGATTCTCCCAGGGCCGGGTAGCTCGCCAGTCACGTGTGGCCATCCTTTGACCACAGCTGTCCTCTTTGGGTTCCAGATGCTTCTTCTTCCGGGTGGCTTTCCCTGATCGCCGTGGTGGCTCTGTGGTCTTGGAGGCCTCTGGGATAGTAGCAGCTGCCTGGGGGGCAGCTGCTGCCACCATCAGGATGGTGGGCACTGCCTTACATGCCGGTGAGGCATTCACATCAGGATACTGAACCCAGGGAACTGCAGGCAGTGCCTCTACACAGGCATACGGATCCTGCAGGGCAAATGGCAGTGACCTTGGGCTCTCTGAGGTGGCAGATGGGCCTCTAAAGGCATTAGAAGAGGCAGGCTGGAAATGAGAGGTAGATGGAAAGACCCTTGAAGTGGCAGGAAAGGGCTCCGATGTGGCAGGCAAGTTTTTCCAGGCAGTTGGTAGGTGTGCCCTGGAAGCTGATGCTGCCCTTGGAGCACAGAAGGTGGCACCTATGATCATGCGCTCTTTTGGAGGTCCCTTTTTCTCCTTTGCAGAGGTCCTGCGGCCTTTAGAAGAGCCCCTATGTTCTCTAGAAGAGGCCCTGGATTCTCTTGAAGGAGTCACAACTGATCTATCAGAGCCCCTGGGAAAATTTGTTGGCATTATGGAGGCTCCAGGCTGGGCCTGCAAAATGGGGGGTGGGCCTTCCCAAGAAGGCTCCATCTGCATTGCAGGCATTTCTGCCTGTGGGCCTGTGGGCTGGGCCTGGTGGGTGGATAGCTGAGTTTGCAGGGCTTTGGGGGAGGCTGGAGACCCCCGAAAGGGCTGCTGCTGCTCCACCTGGACAACCTCAGTGTCCTCTTCCTCTTCCTCCTGGTCAGGCCCAGGCTGCCAGAAATGAGTGGGCACCTTGGGTGCTTGCCAGCCCATCACTTGGGCCTGCTGCACCTCCTGGAACTCCAACGACATTGGCAGCTCCTCTGGCACTGGGGGCTGTTCTTTCGGGGCCTGCCAGATGATGGATGGGCAGTGCACAGCCTGAGAGCCAGACTGAGGGGCAGCCTGGGGGGCAGGCATTGGGACAGACAGTGGGGTTGGCAGCACTGGCTGTGGCACCTGCGGGCCAGCAGGTGGTGCTGCCACTACCTGCGTAACAGGTGGTGCCATAGGCATCTGTGGCACACCTTGCACCTGGGGGGCCAGCAGCCGAGCTTGTGGTGCCTGCCTCAGTGGAGGTGGAGGAGGCAAGGCTTGCCACAGCTGAGGCTGGCTAGCCATGCCATGTGGAGCTGGCCGGATAGGTGGTGGGGCTGGGCGGATCAGTGGTGGGGCTTGTCGGATTACAGGTGGGGCTGGGCGAATCACCTGTGGGGCCTGACGGATCACTTGTGGGGCTTGTCGGATCACATGTGGCATCTGGCGGACCACAGGAGGTGGTCCAGGTCGTATTGGTGGAGGACCTGGACGAATGGGTGGGGGCCCCTGTCGGATGGGTGGGGGGGCCTGCCAGGTGATTGTGGGGGCCTGCCAAGTGACCTGGGTGGTCTGCCAGGTCAAGGGGGTCGTTTGCCACCCCTGGGGGCCCCCCTGCCATGTGTGTGAAGTGGCTTGCCAACCTGGGGTTGTGGCCAACTGCACCTGGGGGACCTGTGGTACAGTTGGAACTTGTGGAGGAGCCCTTATGACCTGAGACTGGATTTGCAGGATAAAAGGCTGACCCTGGGGGGCCCAAGAAGCCAGTGGCTGCCCAGGGGGGGGCACTGGGTGTGCCATTGGTGATCCTGATACTTGAGGCTGGATGATTGGCGCTCTGGCACTCGGAGGATGAATCATCACAACACCAGGACCTGGAGGCTTGACAATCGGTGTTATCGAAGGCGGAGGCTGGGTCATCAAGGCAGCCGGTGGAGGAGGCTGGACCATCGGGGCTCCTGGAGCAGGTGGCTGGACCATCAGGACTCCTGGGGTCAGCGGCTGGGCCATCAGGACTCCTGGAGCTGGTGGCTGGGCCATCGGTGTCCCCGGAAGGGGAACATGTGCCATCGGGGTCCCAGGTGGGGGTGGAGGGACCAGCGGGGTCACCGGAGGAGGGGGATGCACCATCGGGGCCCCCAGTGCCGGAGGATGGGCCATTGGGGTCCCAGGAGGTGGAGGGTGGCCCATGGGAGTCCCAGGAGGAGGAGGGTGGCCCATGGGGGTCCCAGGCGGAGGAGGATGGCCCATGGGGGTCCCAGGAGGAGGAGGGTGGGCCATCGGGGTTACAGGAGGAGGAGGATGAGCCATAGCGGCTCCCGGAGCCGAAGGATGAAGCATCAGGACTCCTGGAGTTGCAGGCTGGGCCATCGGGGCTCCCGGAGGAGGAGGATGGACCATCAGGACTCCTGGAGCTGGAGGCTTGGCCATCGGCGCCCCCAGTGGGGGAGCCTGGACCATGGGAGCCCCCAAGGCAGGCGGCTGGGGAAGTGGACACACCGAACCCAGCGGGGCCGGCAGCTGGCCCTGGGGAGCCTCCCAGGCAGGCTGAGGTGCCTGCCAAGCAGCCAGGGGAGCCTGCAAGTCCATTGGAGGTGGATCCCAAGGGACTGGAGGAGCCCGGGAGGAAGCAGGCGGAGCCCGCATCAGAACCGTAGGGCGGCTATAGACAGGAGGCTTAGGGGACTCCGGCGGAGGGCTGGAATCACCCATATTCTTACTTGGCTGCTGCGACATATCCCTTGGCTGACAGCTGCTGGGTCTTTTCCTCCGACAGCTGCTGGGTCTTTTCCTCCAGCGAAAAGAATGCCTACGTGGCGTGGCTGCGGCTGTTCAGAAGCTCCTTCCCTGCTGAATGCTGAATAGGAAGTGAGTGCGGCTGGCTCGCTTGCTCCGCAGCTTTCCGCAGTAAGAAGGAGGAGGGAGGGGGCTCAATCCCGCCCCTGCCCCGCCCCCGACCACCACAAGTGGATAGTGCAGAGGGGCGTCTACTAAAGAGCTGGCTAACACAGGATCTCTTCTCCCGCTGTCCAGTCCCCCAAAGCAGCTGGGTCAGCCTCTTCAAGCATGAATTTTCAGGGGGAGTGACAGGGACAGATTTATGCTTTAGAAAAATCACTGTGCTGCAGTATGAAGTGGGAACAAACCACTTGCAAAATGGAACATGTCCAAAAGGGGGGAGATGGTGTGGTCCAAGCTCAGATATGAAGCATATTGACGTAAGAGGGACTCGGAATCTATACCAGACAGCTATTATAATTTAATGTGGGCATAAAGAAATGATAAAAGTATTTAGTTTTTTTTTTTCTTAAAATGTGTAAAGTTGCTGGTATATTTTATTCTAGGGGGGATGGTGGGTGGGAGACACAAGGCAAGAGAAATTAATGAATACTTACCAGGTCAGGACGTTGGGCAGAGAAGCAGAAATGCCCATGGATGCTCTCCTATAGAATTCAGAAGACATATGATCTAGGAGTCCAGTTTGCTGGTTTTTTATTAAAACAGAGCAGTGGAGCAAGCATGGTTACAGACATGTGTTTAGAAAGGAACACCTGACATATGTCTGGAGGATTACTTACCGACATAGTCTAGCGAGGCACTGAAAAATCATGGTAATTAGTAGAGAGCAAAGGAAAGAAATCTTGGAAGTTAAGATTTAATAGGATACACAGAGACAACATGTTTTTAATTATGGGAAATCCACTTGTGGAGCAGGTGAGATGCGGCACTGGAGCATGAAAGAGAATTCTAAAATGAAAACCAAAGCAATGTGCTGGAAAATAGTAAATAGGTAAACAAATACTTCCAAATTTTTACAGGAGAAACAAAGAATGAACAAAAAAATTTATACTAAACAGCAGGGCATATGCCATAATAACAGATGCGTTAGAAGACATCAAAATGCCTCAGCAACAGAATACTTCTCTCTGTCTGAAATGAGGTTGCAATCTTAGTTTACATGGGCAATTTTCTGAAATATATAAGGTAATCAACATCGTATAGTTCCTTTAGAAGGGGCTGTTTGTAGCCTAGGGCAAGGGTCCAACGTTAGGAGAGATAGACCACAAGAGGGCAGAAGAGGATGATGAAGGTTGTACCCCAGTCTTCCTAAAATATCCTTAACAAGTGTTCCTCAAATCTGTTAATTTTGGGGTACAAAGGAAGAAATACATACTCCTTTATAATACTAGTATTTATTAAATAATGAGGAGAATTGGGGAGTTGTCAGTAATGTGTGGCCATTGAAAGCATGCTATTCCAGTTACTTCTTACTTCTTTTCTATGTCGAGTCATTTTTCAGGGTGACTGATGATATATCACTTCTGTGCACATCAAAGAAAGGCTATTTGCAACACAAAATCCTGCTTCTGTAGAATGATTATCACTGTGCATCATGGTTTTAAGACCCATCTTCAGCTTCATGGCCCCAGTCCATACAGGACTGCTTGTAGCATAGAAGATCAGAATCATTTGAGATGAGACAACTTTAAACTTACAATCTTTATATTCCCCCACCTATTATTGGCTTTGTAACATGGTTGTTTCTGGATATGCCTTCTTTGAGGATAGACAGTTCATTTTTAAACCTGGGATATTTCTGCCCATATGAAAATACACTTTCTCCTATGCTGATCCAAATGTATAAACAGATTAGGATCTACTACTAATAATTAGATTTCTGGAATTGAGACAGATTTGGTCTTTAGTCCACCATGCTGTGGGTCATTCCACATGACAAAGTGTATGTCAGTAGGAAATATTTATTCTCGCTGAAATGGAGTTCAGGAGATAGTTTTGCTATACAGCATTGACTTCCAATAAACCTGTTCTTTGAAAAGAACCCCAGAGTATAGCAACAGGCACCATACAAGCCATAAAAAAAGAACGAGGAAAGATTCAGGGAGACAAAAACAAGTAGTTAGAATTAGAAATGGAAGATAGCCCATAATCCACATAGTGCCACTCTTTGGTATCATGTTTCAACGATAGAAAAATAAATGTAGATTAAGTATTTGGTGATTGCAGAGGAACCAGTACAGGTGGGTACTTCCTCAGAAAATGCTTTTATCTATGCTAGGCAATCAGTGGTTCCCCACTCAAATCACATGAGGAGTTTTATTTAGTTAGTTTTATGTTACTTTACGCTAATATCAAAGAACATCTCAGGAACCAAGGGACATATAACTTCTTTTTAAAAATGTACCACCTTAAAAGCAGCAAAATCCAGTCAGGTGTGGTGGTGCAGGCTTTTAGTCCAAGCAGAAGGTAGAGGCAGGCAGATCTCTGTGAGATCAAAGCTAACCTGGTCTACATAATTAGTGCCAGGTCAGTTGGGGCTGCAAAGACATCCTGTCTCAAAAAAAGAAAACAAAAAAAAAAAAAAAAAAAAAAAAAAACAAAACAAAAACAAAACAAAACTCTGCAAAATCCAATATGTCTTCAGACTAGAGGAAAAAGCACAAGCCCAAGCCAGCTCTTGCTGTATCTCTTTTGTCTTTGTGAGATCTTACAGCTTCCTAAATCCCCCTAATTTATTCTTCTATGTATGTCCTTTCTCCTCCACAACTTTGAGCCAAATGTTGTTAACATTCCTTTTCCCACCTTTGATTCTATACAGTAGAACTCGAAAAATCAAGGTTGGTAGAAAACAAATAGGAAATAAATAGAAAACATCCATGGAATTTTAACATTTGTCTTTACTTTCAGTGACTTTTTACTTAATAAAAGTGAGAAAACAATTTAAACAAACTGGAAGAATGAAAATTCATCACAGCATCGGAGAGGTAGTTTTAAATTTGAGAGCTGACTGGAGCTTTGCTTTGTTGAATTTTGCATCCTAGAAGACACTGAGTGGTCAGTAAGGGGTTACTGAGTGTAGCTGTAAGATCTCAGCACCAGATCGCTCCCACATAGATGTTAGCCTTGGCGTATACACTCCTCAGTGAATAAAATAAGTTCTGTTTTTAACAAACTCTAAAAATCACTTGTTTATGAAATATATTTTGTTAAGCATTCATTAGATGCCTAGGAATGTGCTATATATAAAACTAGAGAAAAAAACTTGATGTAAGATCTTATTCTTCGTCACATAGAGGTATTAATATGGTATTTTTAGTGCAAAAAAGGTGTTATTGTGAAATAAAACCCCATGTTGGCTATAGTTAACACAAACCTTGCTTCTGCTTAGGACATGAGTGGTGCATGGCTCTCATTCTGAATGCAGCGGTGAAAAGAAAAAAGAAATCCACAAAGCTGGGAAAGACTCGTGAGTGTTCTCCAAACAGGCTGAGCAGGAAAATAACAAAGCAGTGCCGATAAAATATACAAAAAGCATTTGAAAGAAGAATTGCCAGGGTTTTATTAAGACAGCAAAAATATTAATTAAATGCTTATGATCTGATAAAACAACATCCTCCGATTTCTACCTGCATCATTTAGTCTTCAAAAACACAAAATATTATGTGTTCAGCCTTATTTTATATGTAAAGGCTTTAGAAACTGAATATTAATTTACTTGTTTAAGTCTTGACAATAGATAACCAGAATTCAGATTTCTAACATGGTGTGTTTGTAGTCAAAGCCAGAAGTCTTAACCATTAAATTAGTGTTACTCAACCTTTAAAAATTATATACATTTAACATACTGCAAAGTGCAAAAAATGAGTGTTTTGTTTAGTAACCTTTGCCACCAAGCATGCAACAAACAAACAAACAAACAAACAAAAAGAAAAAAACCCCACGTTTTCATTATAATGGAGAATTCCCATTTGCCCTGTCCAGTGAATTTTTCTGTGTTCAAAAGCAAGTGCTTCACTTTCTTATTTGCTTTCAAACCTATTTGCTTTGCCGGTTGTCAATGTATATGCTGTTTTTCTGTCCACATTCTGCTGTCAAACATTCTTTTAAGATGCAGACATTTCATACATACTGGAAGTTTGTTATTTTTTAATTCTGAAATTGATGCTACTCTATTTACAACTCCACAATTCAATTTAACTTTTGCATTTCAACATTTGTAACATTTACAATTTGGTTCTATTATGAGCAACAATTACTTTGAGAATTCCTTTCTTTGTCTTTGGTGACATATGTTTTCATTTATCTTAGGTAAATGACTAGGGACTGAATGGTTGGGTCAAAGGGCTGGTGTTTGTTTATAGGATTTGCAGCAGTCCTCCACAGTTGGGTTAGAAAATTTTCTACGCTGTCAGAATATAAGGGAGTTCCATTTACTCAACAACCTTGCAAAATTTTGTAGGATTAACCTTTTTGATTATACTATTGTTGTGAATATGAAATTGTGTCTGTACAATTTTATAGTTCAATTATCAATTATAAGTAACTCTGTTCTTGTCAAAATGACATTGCTGGACAATTTTATTTTAGACATTCCAGTAAATGAGACACAATGCTTAATTTTGGTTTTTATTTTTTTCTTTTCAATTAAGACATTATTTTTAGAAATTTAGTCGTTTTATAAAAAAATTGAGGGGAAAGTCCTAACATCACTCTTGCTTATAGAATCTCCTTTATTATGAACGTTCTATGTTAGTACATTTGTTGCAGCTAATAAGCCATATAGTCTTTTAAACTAAATCCATAGCTTGCTCATTAGCATGTGGATATTTCACCATCCTAAAGATTCCTCGTGCTTCATCCTGCAGAACCCAGGCAAACTGTGGTCTTCTTTACTGCCTCCAAAATGTGCCTTTTTAAGAATGTAACACATTCATACATCCATATCTTTAAGGGACTGCTTCCAAAACCTCTCTACAGATATCAACAACAGAAAACATATACTCTCTGTCATTTTAACATCTCCCACCAGACCAATCCATTTTTTACAATAGAGGAATTTGTACTGAAACATAATTCTAACCCAAAGTTCATAATTTACACTATGTTTAACTCTTGGTATTGTTCATACTACAGGTTTTGACAAATGTTTAATACCATATGTCCATCACTATAGCATCATAGAATATGTGATATTTCTTTTCTTGTGTCTGGCTTACTTCAGAAAATATAGCACACTGGGAGATCAGTGACCCAAACTACCCCAGTGGGTAATAAAACTTCAAGGAAGCTTAGATTCCTTTTGTGATATTGTGCCGTGTTCACATACAGGCTATGCAATCCTCTGCATAGTGAAAATCATCTCTAAATGACTTTTATTTCATGCAATGTAAATTCATACAAATAGTTGTCATATAATATCTTTTAGGGAACACTGCTCTGAGGTCTTCTGTGCTTTTCATTCTCTCCTTCACTGATCTTTTATTCTCTCTCTCTCTCTCTCTCTCTCCCTCTCTCTCTCTCTCTCTGGTTAATGACACATGTCTGCACACATATAATTCACATGCACACATCTGCACACAAACTGTAACACAATTTTATTTTCTGAATGAAACATGTTATCAAGCATCTTTTAATAGCCTTAGTTTTGCACACACATATTCTTTTGTGAGATGTCTGCTTAATTCTTTAGATTATTTTATAGCTGCTTATTTTCCTTCTTATTGCTGCTTTGTAAGAGTTCCCCACATGTGGTGCACAACAGTCTTTTATCAGGCATGCATCTGCTTTGTGATTTGTCCTTTTATTTTACTAATTTCTGAGAATGAGTACATTTATGAATTTAAAGAACATTTGTACGTTGTCTTCGAGTGTTTCATCCTATTGCCCACTTCTTAATTTGGTTGTCTTTTTAATCTTTGATTTTCCTAGAAAGCCTATTATTCATGTTCATTAATTCCTCATTTCATATTTTGATAATGTTTGATTTTAAGTTTTTTGAAAAATCCATTTCATTTAAGTTGTCCAATTTATTAGCTAACAGTTGTAAATATTATAAACATTCCTTTATTTACAGGTAATTTCTTCATTGTTAAAGAAAAACTTAATAATTTTCATTTAAGGAAGGGAAAGGATAAAAGAATCCCCCTCTGTGACTCTGTGACTGTCTCTGTATAATATGGTAGTTTCACCATGCAGTCTTATTTTTTATTATATTTTTATTTATTACTAATATTGCATGTATGTGTGGCAGAACGCAGAGGGATCATTTTCCACAGCATGACTATAGCAGGCAGAGGACAGCTTTGGGGATTCAATTCTCCCTTCAACCTCTGTATGAATTTTGGGGATCAAACTGCATTTTGTGCATTCTTAATATAATGGATAACTCTCTCTCTCTCTCTCTCTCTCTCTCTCTCTCTCCCTCTCTCTGTCTCCTTTCACTCTCATTCTCTTTTTCCATTCTTTTCTGCTAGTATTTTAACAATGTACCAGGGTGTTTTTTTAAGTTTTAAAAATGAATTGTTTTCTTCTGTAATTTTCCATCATATTTTCTATCTCAACTCAATTTTGTTCTGTGCAAGTAAATATCATTGATTTTAAAATATTTCCTCTTTTGCAGTATAGGTATTTATAGTCACATAGATTTTGTTGGTTTATAATATATAATATACTAATATCTGAAAATGTTTGCTATGTTTGGGCTTATTACTAATTTAAACAACTTCATAATTTTCTCTTTAACTCAAGGTATATTTATAGTTTTGCTAATTACAAAACATTTTGACATTTTATGCAAATTGTAATCATGTTACTTTCTAATTTATTTCCATTGTAAACAGTGAACATGTACATTATGACCACAGTCATTATATATATTTTTCCAGCTTAATTCTCTATTTTAGGTTTATTTTGAAATAATAAATAAAATGTATTCTTGTGCATTTTAGTTCTATAAAACCTTGAGCATATTGTTTTCATGATCTATATCCATACAGATTTTCACCATGGTGTATCAATTATTCAAAGAAGTGTAAAATTTCTAATTATGTTTATAAATTTGACTTAGTTTGACTTTTTAACTTAATATGACATTAACATTTTTGTTGCATGATGTTTTTGTAAATTCTTAGGTTGCACATATCATGTGTAATTATAACTTTTTAATTGGACTCTTAATTGATGTGAAATGCCTCTTTATATATGTAGATATGTTCTGAAATATTCTTTGTTTGACACCAATAGGGCCACACCTTCTTTCTCTAGCTTGGCCATTATCTATTTTGTTTCATCCTTCAGTCCTTGAACCTATCCAAGTCAGTTACATGAAGATACAGTTCTTGGGAGCTTCATTGATGTCACAACTCATGAGTTTTCAACTTTACAATGGTGAAAATATGCACAGATTGTGTGGAAACCATGCTTTGGATTGTTTCCTGGACTTGTGATAGACTATGTGACATTCTCTCACAGTGATGAGCAGTGACAGCAAGATGTAGCTACAAGCCAGTCATTCATTCAGTCATGAGAGTAATCAAATGATACCCTACGGTGTTCAGTATTACCATGTTTTTGGATTTTGTTTTATCATTTTGCTGTCCATTATACCTTCCTTAAAAAACATCTGTATATTAATGTGATATAGTCAACACTTTATTATAAAATGTCTTTTTGTTAGATGATATTGCCCAACTGTAGTCTGAAGTAAGTGTTCTGAACACATTAACATAGGCCGGGTTAACCTGTGCTGTTCAATATGTTAGGGGTATTAAATGTCATTTTCAAACTATGGACTTTCAAATATACAATGGGCTATTGGAGTATAATCCTGCCACAAACTGAAGAAATCTGTAGATATGTAGTCTCTCTCTGTCTCTCTCTGTCTCTGTCTCTCTGTCTGTCTGTCTCTCTCTCTCTGAATGTGTGTATGATGTGAACCTGTAATGAAAGATATTATAATAACTTGGCTTACAAAATTATGGTTGAGATTTGTAGGTTGAATGTCAACATGCTGCAACCCCAGCAAAACCTGTGGTTTACTTCCAAATGTGGGCCTGTGCATCCAAGGACATGGGAAGTTGACAGTGAAGAGGCAGTCCAAACCTAGGCAGAGCCAAGACCCAATAAGAACTAAGTTTCAGGTAGAGTTCAAAGGTAGGAAAAAAACTATGATGTCTCAGAAAGAAGGAAATTTGACAGGGAAAGTTCTATCCTCTTAAACAAAAGAGCATCAGCTTCTTTTGTCTATTCAGGCCATAACCTGCTTGAATGCAGCCTTCCTGAATGATTTAGGGTATTATGCTTTTTCATTCTACCAGATTAAACAGGAATTTCATCCAAAACACTCCCAAAGATATACTTGGAGTATCTTTGATTGAATAGCCAGGTGTCATATGATCCAGATAAATGCATGCTAAATTTAATTACCATACTCAAGTTTTGATTTTATAAACTAAAAAAAATCAAGGAGTACTTCCTCCATTAGTTGGGGAAAAACCATCCAGTGTACTCTATCCTATTAGGGAATACTTACTTATAACATTTAGTGTAACTACTGTTAAGATTGGGTGTAAGTTGAGGGATTTATTTTTTCTAGGTTATGTCATCTGTTTTTGTTTCTCATTTAGAATTGATCAAATTTTAGCATTTGATTTTCTGTTCCTTCTTAACTTTTTCTTACCATCTTTTTTTCTGTTAATGTGCCATACAATATAATACTCTTATTTTATTTATTCAGTGTTCTTTTGTTCTCTAGGCTAGCCAGCAACTCACTATACCCCTGCCTAAGTCTCCTGTGCTGGGATTACAAGTGCCCACAGCCATGCCTGCTCCATCACACTTCTCTTTAACCCCGCCTATATCAAAATACTATCTAAGTCATGAATAAGAGATTTAGAGCAGTGCAATTCTATTTAAAATCCTCATAAGTTTTGAGTTCTCATTGTCATGAATTTTACGTCTTAATATGACAAAAATCTCAGGACATTAATTTGCCTTGCAGTGTGCTGTTACTATGGATAGTGATTTTGTACCATGCATCTCATAAAAGTAGAAAATGGATTTTGAATGTTTCCATTACAAAGAAGTGATGATGGAGGAGGACGATATGCTTAACCTGATTATCAACATATGAATGTGTGGAGTCATCACATGGTACCTATTATTATGTAAAGATTTTATGTTTTTATGTATTAGCTTCAAAATTAATTTAAAAATGCATTCATTGGTTGTCATCTGGCAATAAGATCATTCTTATTGCTGTTCAGCTCTATGGAAGCTTTCCACGTTGTTACCCTTATGATACATCTTTATGTTTTGCTTTTGAAAGTTCATAAACAGAATCATCTATTTATCATGTTTGGGATTCTATAGCCTTATTGGGCAAGCAGGTTAATATGAATCACAATTTTCCCTAAATTCTAAGCCATTCTCTCCTCCAATAATTCTGCCACTTTCTCTCTCCTACTACCCCTACATCTCCAACTGTAAATGCATATATTCTTCTTCTTCATGAGTATTGGATGCACTTTTACATTCTTTTTCTTTTTTTTCTGCACTTCAGACTGAATGTCTTTATGTGTCTGTCTCCAGGCTCACAGTTCTGTTGTTCTGTTATTATATTCAGTTTGCTCCTAAGTCCACTGAATTCATCATTTGTTTTATTATTGTACTTTTCTATTAAATTATTTCCACTTTTCCCTTTTGTAATTATTTTAGCTGAAATATCACATTGTTTCATGTGCACCCTCTACCTTTGTCAGAATATAATGGATCACATTGATTATGGCTATTAAAAATCTATCAGTTCAAGTGTCTAGTTTGTGTCTAAATCCTCTTGTAATGGAGAATGCCATGCTTATCCATGGATCTTATTATTTCACATCTGCTCATTTCTGACTATGTATTGCATGGGAGACAATGTATGTAAACAATTAAAAACTAAAATAAATCCTATTTTCGTCCAGGGAAAAATATTGCTTTCCTCTCAGACCACAGATATGTGGGCTTCAATCTAAAATGAGGGTAAGTGGTATCTGGGACAATATTTATTTTTTAAATGTAATTGTATATCCCCTTCCCCATGAGCACCCTCCTATAATCACCCACCACTGGATCATGTGTTATGTCATTTATGTTAAGACCTATTGAGTCAAGTTAGTGCCCCCGGATATCCCTCAGTGCAAGTTCATCCACTTGAGTCTCATCAGCTTTTCTAGATTCACTCCCTTAAAGAAGATCATCTCTTCCTCATCCAGTAGTAATCAGCTGCCAATAATTCTTTGACCAAGATTGGGGCCTGCTGCCCATTTCATTCATATATATATATATCCCTAGACTTAGTTTTAGCTTCATTGCGGTGACTTAGCCTATTTTGATTGTTAGAAAAGTACTCCTTTAAGTGGGAAGACATCAAATGCCTCTCTCTGGGTCTGGATTCTTATTTTTATGAATATGTCTTAACCTTCTTACTATCTCTGCCCTCCTTTCTCTCCTTTATGTAAAACAACTTGCCATTTTTGGGATCAATAGGAATTTTTTTCTCCCCAGATCTGCTCTGGACGTTTCAGCCTAGGAAGCTGTTTTCTGTCTATTTCCTACCTCCAGCCATTGTCTGGCTGCAGCTGCACACTCAATGAAGCTTTTGTGCACCTTGAGAAAGATTTTGCCAGTTCTGCTTCTCTGTATATAAATTCTGCATGATACTGCCTCGCATTCAGGGTATCCTCTCAGATCTCCTGTCCCATGCCAGTCTTCTCCAGCCACTGCCTTACCATCAGGGAAGAGCCCTGAGTCTTCATGCTGGTCTTGATCTCAGGTATTGGTTTCATTTCATGTCATTAGTTAGGAAATTTCCTGAAAAAGAGGTTGAGTGGGTAGATTTTTACTTCTTTCAGACATTTTAGGATTATCATCTGTCAGGTTGGATATTAATGTAATCAGTAAAAGTTAACTACTTGACTGGAATATATTCATTGCCATCTATGAGATAATTTGTTTTGGCTTCTGTGTTACCCACAGAGATCAAAGCAACCACAGGCCCCTGATCCTCAGAAGAGCTTCGCCTTTATAAACTTTAATTCATTCAGGTTTCTTTTTGTGTCCAGTTCTGTGATGGCCCTTGTAATTTTTCTATTTGTCACATATTGAGAGCAGAACATTTTGCTTCCAACCCAGAAGTGGAAAGTAGTTTCTAAACATTTTAGTCAAAGATTTCCCAAAAGGGACAAAGGATTCTCATTGTGTAATAGAATTGGAGGTAGTGTTATTATAGCCCTGCCTGACCCTGAAATTCTTGTGAAATCACAGGACTTATATCAAAATTATTGAAAGTGTACATTCTGCTTCAAAAATGACAAGATCAATAAACTTAAATGGTAGCATCTGATGAAGAGTGCTATTTCCGTAATTGTTTAAACTTAACACTTTGAATCATGTTATCACAATCCACTCTCAGAAGGAAGGCTGTGTATCCAAGATGTGAGTTGTGAAACAGTGGAACCCAGGCTAAGAAATGTGTGACAAAAGACACTGCTATTGATGTAACACGAAGAAGCACTAAGTATATCGGGGACATAGGTCTTCCATGCGGAAAAGGGGAGATTGAAATGAATCAGTATGAGCCAAAGGGCAGTCTCTACCTATGGGAGATGAGAAATGGTGAGAGGAGAGTTATATGCATAATTAACAAAAGGTGAAATTGCAGAGGTTGGATCCAGAAGACACCGTGAGTACCAGGTCAGTGTCTTGAAGGGATTTTTGAGACTGCCTACATTTCCTGATGAAGTAGGACATCAGTGAGCTTGAGGAGAATATGTGGCAAAGGGAAAGAAACTAGACTATTGGCAGTTTTGGAAGTTTTCCATTAGTTGACCTCAAATATGTAGAAGTTTTGCTCTCCAGTGGACAGTAAGAAATGAAATGCTGAGATCAATGGAGCTTGGGTGTTTGCCATGGCGAAACTGAAGACATTCAAGTGGAGTCACAGGGAATTGTGTGAAGAACATTGCCCTTTCACCCCCTCATTCCCATTACCATGCCCAAGTTGGCTCACCTACCTTCCTGCCCCTCACTGTTTACACTCCATTGCATTGCCGAGTACATTCTTGATCTTAGGTATGGACTGGAATGACCTTTGGGTCTTCTTGTTCTGATATTCACTGGTTTTGTCATGTGTATCTTCTGAAAAATTCAATTCCCAATTTAAGATTCAATTCCCAACTTAAGCATTTCTAGAGATGCATACATCTGATGAGAAGAGAAAAATGGAGTCAATCACAAGGCAGCAGAAGAGCTCAGTCACACCCCCCTTCTATTGACCTTGAGAAGCCTTAAATTCTTGACCCATGGTGCAGGATTTGGATATTGACCTTCCTCTTGTTGTGATGGAATGGCTGGGAATGGAGTGTCCCTGACCTTCCTCAAGGCAGGACTTGGATGAAGCCCTAGCAAGAATGCCTGCCCATGGGACAAATCTTTCAAATACCCCTAAGGACATTTCCCTGAGGATATCTGTATGGGAGTAGATGGAGTAATGTCTTCTGCAAACAGGGTTTTACATAGAGAAAGAAATACTACAGTTATTTATTAAACAAAAAAGTAAATAATAAAAGACACAAAGTTGAAAATTTGGGCATACAGAGAAACTTTCTGAATGAAGCATGTGAGCCATCCAGTGGAGTATTTCTCTGATAAGTCCTCTATGACATTCCATCTTCCTCACCAAATTCCATCTGCCCCGGCTTCTGAACTGACATTGACTCCAGTCCCAGCAGACAGACCATTGCAGAATCATGCCCTCTGTCAAGAATGCTCACCTTGTCCTCCAAGAAACCCTGTTTCTCGCTTCCTCATGTCATTTAGTCCTTGACTCTCACTCTTGTCCTCACAAGGACTTTCCTTGATAGTACCCTACCAACTTAAATCCAATTAAGGAGATCTTATTTTCTACTTCATTGCTTGTTACCTAGAACTGTTCTATACTTTAATTTTTATTATGTTCCATTTCCTATTTAATTCTGTGGTCTGTGCAAGGAAGGGTTTCATGTTTCATTGAGGAATGTATTCCACATTCCTAAAACAAGAATCAACATATCTAACATGCTCAATTTAGTTATCATTGATTACTAAATGGATGAGGACACACAGCAGAGAAAGGAATACATCAAGAGGCTGAAGGTGAACATTTCTGTGGATCAGGATTATCCTCACTTTATGTTTCAGAATTTTATTTTACAGATTAAATTTTTGTGCATAGATTTTTAAGGGTTGACCATATCAAGCGAAAAATCCTACTGAGGTCATCCTTGATCTCATTGATCAAAACCATGGTAGTTAATATCTATATGCCTCAATTTTCCTATTTGTGAAATGATGGTAATTAGTAAGCTACATCTCAACCCATAAAGTACATATCAAGTTTTGTGGACATCACCTATTATTGTTGATATTATAATCATTAGTCACCTTTCTGGATTCTAATGATATCATACTTATCAAGTGTTCTCCTTTTAGCCTGCTATCTGCTTTTTGTAAAATGTAGGATTTTAAGGATTTTTTGTTTATTACTAGGCATTATATATATGTACATATAAAATAAATAATGCTTATCATATATTTATTTAACAATTCATTATTTGAAATTTGCAGGTAAATGAATGGAACTGGAAACAGTCATTCTGAGTGAAGTAACCCAGACCTAGAAAGATGAATACCACATGTTTTCTTTCATAATCAGATACTGTCTTTGAATGTTTAGATATATGACTTTCATTTGTAATCCACAGAAGTCAGGAAACTAGTAAGGGGCCATTGGTTGGGGATGTTCATTGGAGGGGAGATAGAAGGCAGTGATATTAATGGGGAAAGGGAAATAATGGACAAAGAAGGTAGGTTTAAGTGGGTGGAGAACAGGAGGGCAGGACAGAGGAGAGAGTAAGGTGAGAGATAATTAACACTGAAGTCCTTTTTAAAAAAAAGTTATATGGAAACCTAGTACTGTTAGAAGCTTCTTACAGCATATATATATATATATATATATATATATATATATGTATATATGGAGATTAAATGGAGTTGTCCTATAAGAGGAGTCTAATGGCTATACCATATACCACATGCTAGCAAATAAAAAGCTCAATGTCAGCAATGTTTTGGAGTTGTTGAACAGCGGCATCCCATAGGCCCTAAAACAATACTGGCTATTGGAATTGCTCCTGAATATCACCATAAATTGACAGTAAGTTCCACTGAAAATACTGCATACATAAATTGTATAATAGACAAGGAGAAATCAAGCTTGAGCTGACCTCAGTGCTTCATCACTACTGGCTAACATTCATAATACTGTAAGTTGCAATACATGTCATAGAAGAGAAAAGTAATGATCAGCCTTATCCAGTTGTGAAACTTGTGAGGTACAACATCAGTGAGCCTGGCAAGATATGCCCTCTGCTGCTAGAGTATCTCTAATGTTATGGTAGTAATCAGCCACTTTTAATTAAAAATATTTTATTTATTTTAAATTTTATATGCATGTATTACCTATATTTGAATTAGAATTTCTTTTTGTTTTATGTGTGTGAGTCTTATGCCTGAATGTACACAAGTGCATCAATGTTGTGCTGTGCCCGAGAAGGAAAGAAGGCATAGAATCCCCTGGAACTGGAGTTACAGAAGGCTTTTAGGTGCCATGTATGTGCTGGGATTCAAAGCTGGGTCCTCTGCAAGTACAGCAGTGCTCTTAACTGCTGAGCTGTCTCTCCAGCCCCTTTAAAAATTGGGTCACCTGTCCTCTTGATCAAGATAGTATCTCAACATAGAACTGGGAAACTGAACAGCAGACCCCAATCTTGTCCAAAGGAATATTGACAACTGATTACCGCTAGATGAAGAACAGCAGACCCTCCTAAAATAAAGACCTCTAGATAGACTGACTAGATTCCCCAGAAGGGCAAGTAGTGGGGAATGGCTTGGGGTGCCAACAACACAGCAGACAGTAGCACAGGGATATCACAGTATAAGGGCTGTAGTGGGGGGACGGAGGCTATGGGAGGGTGCTACCTGGGAAGTGGGTCTATAAATAAATTTAAAAACAGAAAAAAAATTCTTCAAAGCATAAAAATTTGCTCCTTAATAATTAGTAGATGTGAAAAACATTCCCATTGAAATCTACCTGATGACTTTATATCCATGCTCAGATGCCAAGGAGCTCAGAAAGTAACTGACTG
>NW_008353482.1:734329-758252 GCF_000622305.1 Nannospalax galili | reverse complement strand
ATCTATAGGGTTTATACTGAGTGCAATATTGTGTTAATTCAACTGTAAACCTAAAAATTTACAGCGAATTTTGAAGGAGATGCATTTTAGCTCTGGAAATTGTTATTGAATATGTCATTGTTGTTGTAATAAAATGCTTCTTCTAATTATATGGTTATTAAATAAATAATTTTAAAAAGATGTTTAACAAAAATGTGGAAAAAATATAATGATTAGTAATAATTCTTCAAAGCATAAAAATTTGCTCCTCAATAATTAGTAGATGTGAAAATCTACCTGATGACTTCGTTAGACTAGGTGCTATCAGACAGCCAGCGTTGGAGAGGATGTGGGGAAAGAAGAAAACCATGTGCACTGTTAGTGAGATTATAAAAAAAAATGTTTGAAATTAAAAAATGAAGCTGTTATGACTTCATATCCATATTCAGGTGCCAAGGAACCAAGTGTAACTGACTGTGACTAGTAATAATCAGATATATAGAGATTAGAGACACATGTGCAAACATTTGAATGTTAGTAGCATTAAAAATGAGTCTTTCTGTATAAAACTCTGTATTATAATAATGAAATGGAGATCTTTTTTAAAGGTTAAAACCTCATTTAATTTTGTGTCTTATAGGGTTTATACTGAGAACAATATTATATAACTGTAATAATTCAACAATAAACCTAAAAATGTACACAAAATATTTCAAATTAAGAAATATGTGCATGTGAATTTTACTTGCATGCATGTAAGTGTACCTATGTGTGAAACGCTTGTAGAGGCCCAAAGTAGACATTAGATACCCTTGTACTGTTGTTCTGGGTAGTTGTTAGCTGCCAAATAGGTGCTGGGAACAGAACCTTGGTCTGTTCTCAGACATAAGCACTGAGACATCTCTCTAGCCACCATCAAACACCTTTTGATTGGATTTGCAGGCCAGTTCACAATGCAAAGCCCATTCTTGACACTGTTATAACCAAGAACCTGTGGATAGATGGGTCACAGGCCATAAGGGAGAACCTGTTATTCTGCTAAATAGGCATAGTTTTAAACTGACTCCTAGTGATTTACTGTTACACCCATTAATTAGTGCATCTTTTACCTCTCACCAGAGAACATTCTTGTTGATGCTGCTGCTGATTAACACAGAGAACTTCATCTAGTCAATATAAAGAGAAAAAAGAAAAAAAAAGTAAAGATATGAAAAATAGCTATTAGATGCACACACGAGAGAGAGAGAGAGAGAGAGAGAGAGAGAGAGAGAGAGAGAGAGTTCAGATTTGCAGACTACTCAGCCCTAAAATGGTCACCTATATCACATTGTTTCTTCCCAAGGTTCAAATAGCATTGTGGAAGAGGGGACAAGAAGATGGTAGATAAATGCAAGCTAACTGTTGTCTGGACACCAGAAGGTAGTTGCACAGATGAACCCACAGTGCTTATGAGAGCATGCACAAGACATGTCAGAAAAAAATCAGCCTGGATGGGGGAGGTGGAAATAGATGATAGACGATAGACAGACAGATAGATAGATAAATAGATGATAGATAGATGATAGATAGATGATAGATAGATAGATTATAGATAGATAGACAGATAGATGATTGATAGATAGATTATCGATAGATGGATTTTTTTCCTTAAGGGTATGCCTCCTAATCCTAGTTAATTGACCAGACTCCAAGGGATAGAGCCACATCCAAAAGCACTTGGAAAACATAAAATAGACTGGAAAAATAATAATAGAAAACATGAAGTCAGAGACAGTAGTAGGTTAGGGGTGGAAATGGGGAAAAGGCTCTGAACATGATCAAAATGCATTGTTTGAAATTATCAAAGAATCAATACAAATATATTTTTTTGAATAGTAAGCACCTCTTTATTTGCTGACTGCCATTACAAAACCCCATTACATTTGCAACCAAAATGTATTTTCTTGAGTTGATGTCAGAGGCAATTACCATAGCAGAATTTTTAAAATGTTAAATTTCATGTTGTCTCTGCCACATTGAACTTTTGAACAATTAATTGAGAAAAATAAGGTCAAAGATTAGATTTATTTTCATCTTTATGAATGGAAAGGTTTTAATATAAAACTAAATTCTGGTGGTGTCTTCAGATTTGGCTTTTAATTTTTTCTCATTAAATCAGAAGACTAAAAAGGATTAGAAAAGACAAAACTGTTCAGTGTCTGACAAAGTAGAAAGAGTGAAAATATAAATAAGGCTTTAGTTTGACAAAATAGAAGACAATGCCTTATGTTATCTTCTGATAACGTTCCTCAAGTACTTCACTCCCAGACCTGGTTATTACCTCTCCTTTGTGAGCTTCTGGTTTACTTCCTGAGCAGCTGCTGTGGATGTGTGACAGTCTGAGACTTGTGGACCTTGTCTCTTTCTCAGGAGGCTCCATTTCTGGGGGAATCATCACTGTTCTCTAAAACAGCAGTATTTTCAGAAACTAATAAAAATATTTAAAAATTTGTTCTATCATTCATTTTCTTATTTTTGAAATAATTCTAGTTTTACAAAGATGTTACAAAAATATTACCAACTTCCCATGTTGCCGTCAATATGCTCTTGCAATAACATCACTTACGTGACCAACAGGGCAGTAATTTAAACCAAGGACATACTAGACACCGTCCTTGTTCAGACTTTGCTAACTTTGAAATGTATTCAACTTCTCATGTAATTAGTAGGTCTATAAAATATTATTACATAATTCGTTTTCACAGGTGTCAGTGTCATCAAGGTACAGACCTACCACATTGTTTCTTATATTGCCTTCTTCATTACATTTCCCCTCAAATCTAGCAACCACTTACTTGTTCTTTGTTATAATTTGTCATTTCTAGAATGTTATATAAACCAATAGTGCACACCATGTAATATTTTCGGATCTCTATTTGTACTTAACAAAATGTTATTCAGGTTTTGCATAGTTCTGCATAAAATTTTTGTTCCTTTCTACTGATGAGTAATATTCCATTTACTTACTTTTTCACATGTACAAAGAGACATGGGGCTTCTTGTTGAATTTTGTAAAATAAAACTGTACAAAGATTAGCACACACATTTTTACATGAAAACATGCTTTGATTTTGTACATATTAAAGACTGGGTGATGCCCACTGGGTCATATGTTCAGTATGTGCTAATAACATACCATTGATTATTTGTACAGAATGTTAAATGATTTGACACATCCATCAGCAGTATTTGAGCTTTTACTCCTGTACACTATCTTCAGTATTGACAGAGGTATTAGTTACTTTCCTGTTGCTGTGACAAAACACCATGACAATAGAGACTTACAGAAGGGGCATGGCCAGGAGCCACGGTGGAAGAGGCAACCAAAGCAGAAAGCTAAGAGTTCCATCTTTAAGCAAGCATAGGAAGCAGAGAGAACCTGGAAATGGGGCAAGCCTTAAGTAGTCTCAAAGTTGTCTCCCTGTGATGTGCTTCCTCCAGCAATCCCACATCTCCTAAAACTCTACAAGCAGCTCCATCAACTGGGGCCATGTCTTCAAGAATCAGAAGTCTAAGGGGAGGGGGGGTGTTCTCATTCAAACCACCACAGAAGTGCATTTTATCAATTCTGTGTATCACCTCATGATAATCTTTGTAAAATTTTGATTGTTTGTTTGTTTTTGGAGGCAAAGTCTCCCTGTAGCCCCACCTAGACAGGAACTGGATATGTAGACCAGGCTGGCCTTGATCTCATAGAGTTTAACCTGTCTCTGCCTCCTCAGTTTCAAATAGTTCAGCTGTGAGTGTAGTGCCTCCTGAGTCACTCACATAACTACTATTCCATAGGCTGTCTCTTCATTTGAATCTTTATTTGCTGTGCAGAAGATTTTTAGTGTCAGGAGCTCCAATTTGACAGTTGGTCTTATTTCCTGGGCAAACAAGGTCATATTTAGACAGAGGGCTGTTTCTGTATGCTGGCATAGATCTTGTTTTCTCACAATCAGTTTGCAAATAATTTTCTCAATTCATTTAAAAAAATTCCCTTAAAAGTGTGTTTCAGGCAACAATATAGTTTAATATTTATTCATGAAGTGCAGTTTTGCAGCCCATTATTTAGTGGGCACGCATTTAATATCCCAAGAACACTTTAGGTTATGGAGACTAATTAAGAATATGCGTTATATTTTTCTTTTAAACTGCTTTAACATTTAGAGAGTTAGAGTTATTTTTTAGTCAATTTGTGTATAAGATTTATGCTTAGCTTTGGGTTTGTGTGACTTTTGTGTACAAGTTCTAATCACTCCTATATCATTTGATGACAACATCACCTTTCTATTGAGTTGATTTGAATGTTTGTCAGAAATCTGCTCACTACAATTGTGTGGATCTGATTCTGAGTCCATTGCTTTTTTCCTAGCTATGTGTCTACCTCCCATCAAATACTACATTGTTTTTATTTCTGAGCCATAAAAGTCATCAGAAAAATTCCTCCCCTCCATTTACCTTTTAGACATTTTATGTTATTCTAGGTCCTTGATTTTTCATTGTAAATTTTGTTTAGATGCAAGGCAGTTAATTTTTTTAACTGTTACAAAAAATTTATTGAGAATTTCATACATGCATATAAGGTGTTTTGATCAAATCTACGCCTACTTCCCCCCTTCCAACACCTCCCATAACTCCCCATCACTTTTTTCTTTTTCTTTTTTAAATCTTTCATTTATTTTTATGGGGCTTTTGGGTACTCTAACATCCCCCATTCTGAAGAGGTAACCCTGAAGGTCTCTTAAGGATTAAATACAAGCTCCCAGATACTTTGGACATTTTTGGCTTTTCAGAAAAGAGTATGCTGCTAACAGTCCCAAGGAAATTTTGACCTTTAGCCAAGAAACTGGCTACTTTTCTTTGGGGTCTTTTTACCCTAACTGCCTAACCAATTCCTACCTCCTATTATCATGCCATCCTCTGAAGGGGTTACCCAAATTGCCAATAGGGAATAGGGGTGAAGACCGCTCTGGCTTCTTCCATGCTGAACAGGGACGCAGGGTGAAGCAACTGGAATACCCCTTCAGTGGGTCTATCTAAAAGACTCCCAAATTACATAACTCTTATCTCTAAGGGGAAAAGAAAGACCTTGAATCATGAATAGGAGATGTGAAGGAGAAATAAAGGCAGCATTACAAGTTCTAAACAGGGAACTAGAAAAAGGTCAGAACAGCACAGTTTTCAAATGTTCATATGAGTATCCACTGGAAATTCTTGACAAGGGCTTCCAAAAGCAGGCAGTTAATTAAAAATATTCTTATTAAGCTTTTGTGCATTTCATGCAATAGTCCTTAATCAAATTTAGACCCCCTCCCTGATCCATCCCCCTACAAACCCTCCCACTGGGCCTCATACATTCTCTCATGTATGTTAAGCATTTGTTCCCAGATATCTTTCCTTAAAAGTTTATCCACTGGAGTCTAGTCAGCCTATCTAAAGATTTTAAAGGAAGATTTACTTTCCCTCACCCATCAGTAATCAGTTGCCAACAGTTCCCACTTTAGGGCTGCAGAGTTCACAGCTCCTAGACAAAACTTTATCTCTGTCATGTCTTTAGACAAATGAAAATTCTTGTCATGAGCAAAAAAAAGTGACTAACATTTTAAAGAGTCAATTCAGGACAGTTTCAACTAACAAAATACATTAGAGTAATGCAATATTTAATTGGTGACAATAAATATGCTAATACTTTAATATGACAAGTGAAAGTGTGTTTATTTTGAAATTCTATGCTATCCTGCATTATTAACTTTTCTGTTACATAAATGATGTTCACCAATCAATGATATCTAAAATAATGCTAACCAAGTTACAGACGGTTATATGTAATATTTAGATCAATTATTAGTAGGAGTAATAGACTAATAAATAAAATTAATAAGATTGATGTATAAAAATGTAATGTCAAATTGTATTATATGTGATCAATATTATTTTATAATAATTCTTGAATAAACAGTTTAGTATTGATTGCATATTTAACTATTGAAATAATCAAGGCTATGTTTTATATCTGTAAATGTTTTACTTATGAAGGTAAGTGAATTTAAAAGGACTATGGAATAGTCACCACTTCTGGTGAAAATGAAATTGAATTATATAATTATTTCTGTCAGATTATATGAAAATTTTTTCTCATTCTGTTTTATTTTCAGTATTTCTCTGTGACCCTAATGTTTTCATGTTATTTTATATTTGTGCTGAAACTGAATATAAGACACTCAAAATGCAATTTGCCTTATCTGACAGCTAATGTTTGCATTAGGGCTACTTTATACTGATTTTAAATGTAATTTGAACACAATGAAATCAAGCCAAACCTGTCTCAACATCAGGTTCTTAAATTTTACTTTTTCATAAGGGCAGATTTTGACAATCACATTGACTTTGTGCATTAAGAATTTCCAAATGCATAAGATGTCATTAAAATTTACCCTCTTTATTAAAGAAAAGAGCTTAAAGGCAGAAATTTATTATTTATTTATTAATTTATTTATTATTCATTTATTTAAAGTAAATATGTTGAGTTTTGTACATTTCATATAACAGATCATAATCAAATTTAGGCCTCCTCCTGCATCTGTGCCCCGATAGCCCTCGCCTCACTGGATTTGAGGAAGGGTGTCACTATGCAATGGACTTGAACTCATGATCTTCTACATCAGCATTCCCAATGCTGGAAATATAGGGGCATTTCACTAGGCTCATCCTCATTGAATCAGTATGACATTCTAAAATTTAATAAGATTCCAAGTAAGCTTTGATTTTTAAAAAAAGAAATTAAAGAAGTCCCTCTTAACTTAGCTATTCTTTTCAGAACTCTAAAATATCAGATTACCTTTCTTTCATGGGGTTTTATTTGCATATGTCTTTCCTCTTTGCTTTTCAGCTTTTGCTGCAGCCAAAACGTAGCGTAAGATAATTGTACAAAGTTGACCCTGCTAGTTATCCTTATAGCCTCTTTGAAATCTATGACAGTTTTTCTGGGAAATCATATAAATTTGTTTTATAATTATTTACCTCTGTTTCTTCTCATCCTCCTCCATTTCCAAGATAGATAAGGACATCATTCTTGACTTACACTTTCAAAACATGATTTTAGGGTAAAATAGCATGTTGGATGCTTTTTTTCGTTACCAGCAATTATGGGAACTGCATTCTCTGTGGATGCAGTCTCCCTCTACATTTTTAAAGCCAACAGTGTAATTTGTGCTTCTGCATGTTTTCAAAAAATTGAAAAGTTATTAAAATGTTAATCATGAGAGGTTCAAACAACAAGCACGTATGCCTCCCCATTTCTAGCAATACTGTGTGAAATCTGTGAGATATTTAGCAGGTAATAACTTTTCATTTCCTTTGATGAGAAGCTCATAGACTGAATGGAATTTGCCAAATTTACATTGGCACTGTGTGCCAATGATGCATATGGATGAGCAATGTCTGGGCAGGTTTTGAATGAGACTTAAATAATCTTTTGTTTTCTATTTTTCTGAGGTTTAATTAAAATTTTCATATAAACAAGAAAATAATTGGAAATTCTCTTTTTTTAAATTAAAGTGACTCAGAGGTAGGTGGAGTGCATACTTTGCTTCCCGGATTTGATGCATCCCTTGATATAAAATAAGAAGTATGATTGATGAAAAAGAGCTAACAGAATCAGCTGCACACCAGTGCATCTGTTATCACAATTTCCCATTTTGTTTGCCCAGAAGATATTTTTTGTGACTTATACTTCCAGGGATGTAATTTTACTCAGTTTATAAAAAATAATCAAGTAAACAAGAGAATCACGAGTATTTTTCATGTGAAATAATAACTATCGCAGTAGCTGCAATTTTCAACTAACTATTGGTGCCTTTTTAGGTTAAAAGAAATATTTAATACCTTTAGAAATGTAGCCACCCATCATTACCTGTGCTCTCTACATCCATTTATTGAACTGATTACAGATCAAGACCATCCAAGGACATTTTGGTACTAAACATATACGAATATTTTTCTTCTCATTATTACATAAATAAGATAATATGGCAACTGTCTTCCTATGATTTTCATTGTATTCTAGATAGAAATCATCCATATAAGAAAATATATACCACAGAATATAATGCAAGTACTGAACAGCATGGTCTTGGAACTAATGCCCCATAAACACTGAGAGACCCTTCTACCTGTTTGTCTTAACTCACACTGTGAGAATTAGTATCAGTGCAGAGAAAAGATAGTCAAGAGGGCAGCTATCTGAAAGCCAAGCACAGAGGCTTGAACAAATCTTTCCCTCATAGTTCTCAAAAGGAAATGACCTTGCTGATCCCTGTATGTGGTGCTTCAACCTCCGCTGTTGTTAATAAATAGATTTTGTGTGCGTGTGTGTGTGTGTGTGTGTGTGTGTGTGTGTGTGTGTGTAAGCCTCCTGTCTACAGTTCGCTGTTGTTCAGCAGTGGAAAAGTACTACAGAACTGCCTCGCCATCTCCATCATGCCCAATTACGAATGTTTTTCCTATCATGTACAAAATGTTCTCCCTTGTTTACTTACCTTTCTAATCCAGTTATATGTATTCTGTATATGCCATTAAAATAAAATCATCTTTTAGCTTTCCAGATCTTGCTTGGCTTCACATTATTGTTGTTCTTGTTTTCTCTATCTGAATTATCAGAAAACATGGACACAGTATTTGTAAAGTTACAATGTGAAGTAGTAGTAAATTGATAAAAAGAAGAACCACAAATTTATAGGTAAGTTAAATTCTGGCAAACACTCATGGTTAGAACATTCTATAATTGAGCAATTAAGTCATGTGAGTTGAAATGGTGCAGTAATAGATGGTCCATTATTGTGGTCATGGGAATAACAGTTCCAGTGGCTTTTGAAAACTTGCTGTCTCCACTTGACAACAGAATAACCCAGCCGTTTGTGCAGTTTAAGGTGTTTTTTGTTTTGTTTTGTTTTGTTTTGTTTTGTTTTAGCATTTTCCCCAATCTACTTTTCTCATAGTCCACACATTTGGATTTTCACATGCCACAGTGGTAACTTAGAAATTAATAGTTTTTTACTAAAATCAGGACAAAATTAGGCAAGCTGCTGTGATTTTAACAGGAATTGCATTAATCCCACAGCTTCATTTTATCTCTTCTCTGCTGCGTGTTCTGGTTTAAGAACATATTTCTTTCCGTTTATCTTCTTTGATTTTTTCAGCATTTCATATATATTTCAACATAGAGATCTAGTACATATTTAGTTAGATATGCATAAAAATATTTTGAGCTATTATAAATGACAGTGAATTTAACATTTCAGTTTTCAGTTGTCATTACTAGAAAATGAAAAATTTTCATTAATCTTGTATCCTGTGACCTTGCTAAACTCCCTTAATATTTCTAAGAATATTTTAGTTTGGGCTTTGTAGGTTGAGACTTTTTATGTAGACAGTCATTAAATATACAAAGAAGGACATTTTTCTTTCTTTCACATTTTCTTTGGATAGGGCTTTAGATACCTGCTTGAAAAGAAGAGCAACAAGAACCAACAGATAACTTTTATAGTTACCTACTCTTATAACCACTGTTAGCAAAAGCTCTCTACCACCTATCACTAAACATTAAGCAATGTTAATTGTAGGACTTTTCAAAATAAACTTTACTAAGTTGATGTTCATTTCTTTTATATTTTTAATTGACATGCCATATTTCCAAATATTTATGGGGTATATTCAGATAATTTGGCATGTGCATACAATGTATAATGATCAAATTATGGTAATTAGCATTTCCATCTCATTAGACATTTATCATTTCTTTGTGTTGGGAAACATGATCCAGTCTTCCAACTACTGGGTATACATCCAAAGGAATGATATGAATATCAAAAAGATATCTTAACTCCTATGATTATTGAAGTATTATTCAAAATGGCCAAGATACAGAATTAGCTGAAATGTCCACAAACTTTACGAATAAAATGTTGTGGTATATAGATAGAATGGAGTGTTGATAGTATATAAGGAAAGAAATATCGTGTCATTTGCTGAAACATGGATTAACCTGGAAGACATCATGTTAAATTAGTTAAGCCAGACCCAGAAAAACAAATATTGCATATTCTCATATTCTTGGGGAAGAAATACCACAAAACAAATTAATTTTACTGGTGTGCTTTTCAAATTCTAATTCTCTAAGAGTTTTAATTATGATAAGATGCCACATTTTGTGAAATTTCTTTTCTATATGAATTTATATCATGGTATATGTTTCTTCTTGAGATTGTTACTAGAATGGATTATAACAATTACTTTTCAAATACTCAAACAGCCTTGTATTCCTGAAATAAATGAAAAACATGGTGGTAGCCTAGTATTGATTTTTGCAGATTGGTAAATGAATTTTCTAATTCCTGCTGGAATTTGTTGAGATGAGCTTTTGTGGTGAACACTTTAGTATTCTCCACTCTCTGAGCATTTGGGTCTGTATTTGTCATTTTTCCCTGCTGTCCTTGGAGAAAACAGAACACCATCAACTTTTTTGTCACAGATACAAGCAGGCATGTATCTATCAGACATTTTAGTTTAACTGTTCATTGATGACTCCAGTTAAGGCTGGTAATGGTAATGCTTATGTTGGGAATCTCCTCCCCCTCAGTGCTGCTGTCTCTTCATCTTGAACACATAAGTGATGTATAGCCACATGTTGTTCAGTTCTTATTTCACTAAAATTTGTCTGTTATTGGTATCTGTCCATTTTCAGTTGTCTTTCTTAAGAGGAAATTTATCTATTAATAATTTTTGTGGTGTTATTCAGTTAATTTATTTCCTGAAACCTGAGCCAAATTTAATACCACCAACCATCAGATGCTCTTAGCACTTCTAAATGTACGTTCTCTAAACCTCACTTTGTTCCTAGGCTCTTTCCACATTTTCTTGATATTGAGTGTTCTTACTCTGATCTGATTAATTGCCTTTCATTCTCATTCCTTCCCCGCCTCCTTTCTGTTTCCCAAAGGCATACCCTTTGGAGAAGAAAGGAATAGGTATAGCTAACATTCGGGTCTGAAAGTGAGCAGTAGAGTCATGTCCTGCCTAAGCAGCCTGGGAAAAGCACATATTCCTTTTCCAAACCTACATACAGTCCCTAAGACATCCAGCCACTGCCACTCATGAGTTTGAAGCTTCTACTCCACATTTCCACTTTTCTCTTGTGAATTTCTATCCAGTCAAATGCACATCTCTATTTATGTGTCTCACATTCACTTCAAAATCAGCTTGTTTAAAACCGAGATAATCATCCACCCACATAAATCTGCTGTCTTTACTCTCCAAATAAGTAACTGATACTTAAGATGTTGTGCATGCCAGAATCCTGCTCACAATCCTCCATTCTTACATCTTTATTATTTGTAATATTTACAAATAATTATTATTTAATTACAAATAATTAATTATTCTCTACTTGTGCTACAAATATTTATAACTTTTAGACATTAATTCTTATCTTCATTATTCATTCCCTTGTTAAGCCCAAAATTATCACACACCCGAGTTAGTGCCTAATACATACTATACTTTTAATATACTTTTTTATACTTAATTTATTCTCTAATCATCCTCCCTCCTAACAGCTTGTGACACTTCAACAGCATTTGACACCCTTGGCCACTTCCTCTGGCTAAAAATGTTGCTGTTTTGATTTCCATGACCCCACTGTCTCTTGGCTTGTTTTTCTGCCTCTTCTCCAGTTGCTCTTTCTACTCACATTGCCAACCTTTCCTTCATCACTTGACATGCAAATGCTTCAGGTTCTCAGAATACAGTCCTGGGCATGTTTATCGACACAGGTTCTCTCTAGATAGATGTATTACTCCACTACTGGGCTGTAATTCACTCCCTTGAGCTGGGTATCTTTACTGTATACCTCCTCTCTCATAGATTTCCCCTATAGAAACTATTGTTTTTTACCCCACATTTGTTTGTCCCCTACTTCCTGTCTCATTAAATAAAACTGACCTTTAACTTGTACTTAAGCCTAAAGTGCATCAATGTTCTAACTCCATGATACCCATTTACCCACTATTACCGTACTTGGTCCAAAAAAGGAAAAGAAAAAAAAAACTAGAACTATTACACCAATATTCTGTGAAATATTCATCAGCATCATTGTTCTTTCAGCTTGGAATCATTATTGCATAAAGTAAGGGTCACTTTGACCACAAATATCACTAAACCTAGACAATTGATCTAGTATCTAAAACATTATTATGATGGGGACAGGGAGTGATATAGATGACCCATGTGACTGAGCATTCAACAGTACCTTATTCTCTTCCCTTTGACCAGTTGGAAGTTTGTGTTAACCCATTCACTGCTCAAAGAAAATTCTCTGATAAAGTCTGAGAGTTGCTGCACTAATCTATGAGAAAACAGGTACAGCTGTAGAAGGCAGTTTTTTACTTGGTTCATTTAGCAAAATAATAGTGGAAGGTTCACCCACTGAGATTGGGAACTCTCCAAACATAGTTTCTTTGCCAGGTTTGCAGTACCAGGCATCTGTTTCTTTCTGTGGAGTAGGCCTTATAGTCAATTGGAAAACAGTTAGTTAACCCATAGCATTTACGGTAATATTGCTCCCATGGCATAACTTGCCACTCCAGTCATTTTTGGAGTTCACAAGTTTCACAGTGGGGTAAGTCTGGATGAATTGTCCCCCTTGAACCCTGCAAAGCACATTCAAGTACAATGTGAGCTAACCATCTGAGAGAAGCTTCCTGCTTAGTACTACTTGTTTTTTCCATGTCCTGTGACCAATGTGTGTGATGTCTTAACAATATGGTCTTACCATCAAGTTCTGGTGGACAGCCAGGAGCAATGGCGGTTGCCTCTATTGTTTTAGGGGCCTCTGAGACACCTCTAACCAACAATTTGAGGGGAGGTAGCCCATACCTGGCACTGAGCTTTAATTTGGTAACTTTTGGCTCCTGGGGTGAGAATAATCCCATGTAGAGGATTCCAATTAAACTATTTTATATGAATACATACTCATATATGCACATATATGTGAAACTTACAAAATATTAGGTATTCACATGGATTTTCAAATATCAGTTAGAATTATTTATTCCTTTCCCAGTCCCCTCCTCTACCCTTCTTTCCTATCCATCTCTGCATATAATCTTCCCTCCCTGAGAGGGTGAAAAGACTATATAGAAGTCATGGAGGATCAGAGCAAAATAGTCACTTCTGAATGTGACAGGACTGCTACATTCATAAACTCACCAAAGTTGGAATTGTCTGCATGATGGGCACAAGATCAAGCCAGTCAACATTCCAGCATGGAGGAGGGAGGAGTTCCTGAGTCTTCACCCCTAAATGAGGAACTATAGATAGTTGAAGGCTTCTTGGGGAGTGAGCGCTAGTTTCCTTTAAGAGTGTGGCTCCTGATAGGTTGCCACACTCCAGTGGATGACTACAGACCAAGAATTACATGACTAGCACAAATTGGAGTAGATGCATTAAAAATACATGAAGTTTAAGAGATATGGGTGTGGGGATAGTTTTGGGATAGAGGTAAGCAGAGGAGTTGAAGTTGATGAAGATAAAAATACAACTTATGAAATTCTCAGACTTAACAGAAATATTTTTAAATAAAAAAATAAAAAGAGTGTACTCTTGAAGCCACTTTAATTTACCAATTTACCCAAAGTCTACATGTCCTAGCACAAACTGGCTATAAAATTGAAGTTCAAATATTTTATTAAGTACATTAACAAATAAATATATTCATTAAATCACAAAGACTATAAGATTAATTAGGTGGGCAAATTAAGGGGTAAAGTACACTATTTTCATGTAGAAAATATTGAATACAGTTAAGAAATTCTAATCCTGAGTAAGTGAAACAGAATAATGGGGACTATGAAAACATAAAGTATGTTTTAGACCACCTGATATAAAATCTAGAAAATATATCCTGTACAATTTTCTGTTTTCTCATCACAGTTCCGCAGACATAAAGAAACCTTCTGGCAAGCCTTCCCTTCACTATACCAGTTTCAAACGGCTAATTACTTTTCATAATATAGACCCAAATTTATGCAACATTTCCCTTGGAAAATCTGAGCTGCGTGTACTTGTTTATACCTCCCTGTCCTCATATTGTTCCTAGGCTGGCACTTATCATGCTGAGGGGCAATTATTCTTACTCACCTGCTTTCTTTGAATCTAGTGAGTGCTTTGTGAACACAGGACAATGCCCGTTCTGTTCACTCTTAACTGCAAACACAGCATCTGCAGAATATTTAGTGCTTCACATATATTCCAAATGAGTGCATAAGGCACCAAGTAGCAAATGTCCTGCTGTGGAGGAGTATGAGGCTGCTGATTTTATTCACTCCTCACAGAATGGTTTTTTTACACTTTTATTATGTCTTTAAGCAATTATTATACAAAACATATCTTGCTTTTTTAAGGAGATTTTTACTTTCTCAATAGTTTACTGTTACAGCACTGACCTATTTGTGCTCTTGACCCATTTACCCAGTAAAAAGTTGTTTATTTTAACTATTCATCCTTTAATAAAACCTTAATAACCAATACATTTTATTAGATGTTTTAAAGAACTGGCCCTTGAAATAATATCCTGTTTCCAATATCTTTCATTAATTCCTTTCATTTTTTGCTTAAATTTTTCTCTATTTCGGGTTAGTTGAATATTGTTTGCTGTGTTTGACTTTGTTGTCCTATGTGGAGGGTGCAAAACTTTTTTAATTGAGGTTTTACAGCCAGGCCCACTTCTGTCTACTCTATGCTCCTTGACTGCTGAGACAATGTGACCAGCCACCTTATGCTCCTGCCACCATGCCTTCTCCACCATGATAAGCTGTATTCCCTCAGACTGAAGCCAGAACCCTTCCTTTTCAGAGTTGTCAGGCATTTGAAAAAAAAAAAAAAAAAAAAAAAAAAAAAACAAACCAAAAAACCTCAGGTAAATAATGAATAAATCAGATAGGATGTTTACATTCAAGTATCTACTAATCCAGTAAGAAAGTGACAAAGTGCACTTTTTATAAAGAGCATGTGTATTCTTAGTGAGAAGTTTAGAACATGGCTCTTCTAAATAGCCTGCAGAAAGGAGTAACTGAGTTGGTCAGGCAGCACTCAGGTAGTGAGTGATTGCTGTGGGAAGTTAAGACTTAACTCTATCAGTTCATTTAAAATATTTGTATTTATTTATTTATTTTGGTCTTTTTTTTGAGACAGGGTCTCCCTGTAGCCCCAGCTGTCCTGGAACTCACTGTAGACCAGGCTGGCCTTGAACTCACAAAGATCCACCTGCCTCTGCCTCCCGAGTGCCAAAATTTATTTTTTACACTTTACTGGCCTCCTATTTTCAAACACCTTAGGCTAAGTTTTATCTAAAAATGATCAATGGGCAGGCAAGATGGCTCAGCAGGTAAAGGCTCCTGCCATCAAGCCTGACAGTCTGAATTTGATCCCTGGGACCTGTGTAACGGAGGGAGAAGCTTGCACAGGCATGCACCCACATATGTAAATAAATATAAATGTAATAAAAAATGGGGCTGGAGAGATAGCTCAGTGGTTAAGAACACTGGTTGTTCTTGCAGAAGACCAACACCCACATGGCATTATTTTGGTCTTTTTTTTGAGACAGGGTCTCCCTGTAGCCCCAGCTGTCCTGGAACTCACTATGTGGACCAGGCTGGCCTTGAACTCACAGAGATCTGCCTGCCTCTGCCTCCTGAGTGCTGGGATTAAAGGCATGCGCCACCATGCCTGGATTTTCCTGTTTAATTGTAATATTGTTCAAAGTGATTTATTTCCTCTGAGGAAAGCTTGAACTAGATAAAAAATTATATCACACCTCTAAAGACTCTTTATTCCTTCCATGACTTAAAAAAATGAAGTTAATTAATGTGAAATATGTATATGAATACCAGTTACTGTTAGCAGGTAAAGTCACACAGATAAAGAACCAGGAAAGCCTCCACTTGCTACAGTATTTCAAGCATCTGTGCTCTCAGCACTAACACTGAGCATCCACTCTTCCCTCGCTGATCTGTCTTAGCACCTTCAGGACAAATCTTTCACTGAATACTTTTCTAACTGTCTGATTTTTAAATTTATTACTCAATATGACAATCTAAAATTTATTGAGTGTTCCCCCCGCCCTGTGCCCCTAAGCTGTTGTGTCTACAGAACAAGGTGTCATGAATTAAACAGTTCCCATCTGAAAAGCCTCTTCTATGTCTGGCTGTCTCCAAGACAACACAGTTTGGGAACAGCCCTGTCCATGTGCCTCTCTGGGTCTGGCACCTTGTTTCTCACAATCCTGTCTCTCTTCTGAGGTTGGTCTTCCTGTGCCATTGCTAGGGTGCCAGTGTCACTGATCAGCTTTGCAGAGGGTGGTCTCCTTGCCATTTACAGCAAAGAAACCCCAAAATTTCTAAACAGGTGTGACACTCCCATGAGCCAGGTTGCTGACACAAGAGGCACTGCTAAAATGCCTCTATTCTTACTCCCATGAAAGACTATGGGCAACTAAACTAAATGGATTCCATCTCAGTACACAGGACTTCCTAAAATTTGCTTCTCTCTATTATTGGGTAGAAAATGGCACTGTGTTGGGAGTTCTGGGTCCCAACATACCGATTTTAGCTCCCTCACATAAATATGACTCTCAACTTCCTATATGATGTGACAAATATGCCCACCTTCCCCCAAAAAAGGGTTCTAAATGTGGCTAAATGGCTTTTCTCACTTAGAATTTAAAATATTTCTGATCTTATTAAGCCTTTTCTTCTTTCTCCCGTTTGAGAGTTTGTGAAATGAGATTTTTGCACGTAACCACAACTCACCTTGACCCTCATCTCATTTGACCCTTTCAGGGTCACCTTCTGCCCACTGCAACTAAAGGACTGTTGGCTCACTTACCAACTTCAACCCCTCCTTCATCTCATAGGTGACATAGCTCTGGCACTGTTGTCAGAAAAGGCTCCCTCATCTCCAACACTCAGGAAATATTATGTTTCAAATCTTGGCTTCACCAATAAGCAGGATATGGACTTGGTTAGGTCAACAAATCCTTCTGAAACTAAGCTGCCTTATTTGTACATTCAGAAACATATTTTCCTCTAAATGACTTTTGGAATTAATTAGAAAAATCAAATATTTAGTGTATGAAGCAGGGAAGCACGGGAGCTCATATGAGTGGTGGCAATGGGACATTAAGTAACAGATGTCAGCATGGAACTGAAAGTAAATAAAGACAAGGAGAGAGGGAGGAAACTGTGAGCATGTGGAGGATGTGGGCTCCAACTTCATTCTATTTGAGTTAAATCCAAATTCCTTGTTAAGCTTTATGATTTGATGGGAAGATCTTTACCAATACCTTCTTTCCAGATTTCCTCTGGGGTGCTGCTGTGAGAATTAAATAAAGGCAAAATTGCATATAATGGACTTAGTGATAATACTTCATTCTAAGTGCCCAATGGAGATTCCTGCTTTGATAACATGTATATAAGTGAGGGGAAGGCATTTGGTAGTACCTTATTATTTCCATGTGTTGTAATCAGGGCAGGTTTTTATTTTTATGGCTTATGTGTGTCAAAGTTTTTGAAATGGACACATGTTACATTAAACACTGAAAGCTATAAAATTCTAATGAGTTGTGATTTTTCACCTTGTTAGATGAAAGCTACAATATTTGTACATTTTGTACACGGGGGGAGGGGGGGCTCCACCTCATTCCCAACCATTCCCTTTGTCAACAAGATAGAGTTAACAAACTAAACCTCCCCTCACAAATGAATGGATCACAAGAATCTTTGATGCTTACTTTATATTTTATTTATTGGGGGGGTGCTGGTTATACACATTTAGTAGAGTGTGCCAAGTGCCCACAGTGAAACCATTCCAGTTCAGACCAGTCCATTTCACATGGATGTTTCCAGTTGCCGGTTGAGGTCATATGGAGAAAGGCCTTGACTTTTCTTATGGTCAGGCCTGTGTTGCTGGTGAGTCCTCCAAATCTCCCGAGTCTTCTTTGCCAGTACAGGTCATCAGTCCCATACAAAAGAGAAAGATGCACAATTTCTCAATGTATTTCACAAGTTTAGCACATCTCTTGAACAAAAATTCAAGGAAGGTAGCACAAAAGCAAAGCACCAACTTGCATACTTGTAAGCAAACATGCAGAAACCTAAACACTACTCCACAGTACCCAAATGAATACAACATTGCATTAAAAGGTATAAAAGCACTGCACTGAAAACTTAAAAGTTACATGTGATATACTGCACTGTAAATCCTCAATGCTCTAATGACCAGCCCCACCCTTACACAGCCCAGGTACGGGTCAGAAACCATTAATCTGCCACAGGACCGTTCTAGTCGTCAGAGACACTGCTGCGGGGGCAGTGGGCAGCAGGATTAGCCTCCCGCAGAGCTCTGGCCTCCTCCAGAGCCTCTCTGTATCTGGAGGGCCAAGCCTGGGGGTCTTTCCTAAAGACCCTAGCCAGGAACTCCATAATTTGCATTTTGGTGATTTCTCGTCTGGCTCGGGACCCCCAGAAGAACTCGTACTCCGGAGGTTCAACGTGGGGGACACGCTGGTACTTCAGGTAATTCTGCTGGACGAACTCCTCTGTGATGAGCTTCCTCACATCCCCAAAGGTGGAGTGCTTCTTCCAGGGCCTCAGCCCCAGGATGCGCAGCACATTCCAGACGGCACTCTCTCTGGCACCACGGCCCTTCACATAGATGAGGCTCAGGATCATAAGCAGGAGGCCTGTCATGGGCATGCGGTTGTTCAGCGCCACCCTGTCCAGATCCTCGGGGCTGAGGGCTTTGACCAGGGCAAACTCCATAGTGTGGAGGTTGGTCAGCCTCAGGTGCAGCCCAAAAACTCTGGCAAGGATGAGACTGGTGCGCCTGAGGATGCTTCTGCACCATTTCTTGTAGCTGCCCATGACATCTTTCACCATATCTGGAAACCAGAGGATCATTCTCTTCTGGTCCTTGACCAGCACGTACCACATGAGCTCATGCGCCTTCTGGACCAGCTGGGCTGGGGCTGGTGGTGCTGGGAGCGGCTGGGGTGGACTCTGGGGCTGGTGGGCGCGGCCCTCCTCAGCGGCTTGCTGCAGGATCTTAGGGTCGATGTCTTCGAACCGTTCTTCAGGAGGCGGCGCGGCCTGCGGGGATGCCGTCGGGCCTACGGGAGCAGTGGACGGCCCGCCGAGGGTCGCGGCAGGGGACTCAGGAGGAGGAGGGACTCCTGCAGGAACCCCAGGGCTGTCATGCATCTGGGAGTTCAGGGCCTCGGCTGCAAGGTTAGGGTCGCTCAAGTCCTTACTTTGTTCGGACATGTCTCCGTCGTCTGACAAGGACAGGACGGCCGCGACTGGAGCTCTCTGAGCCTGTGCTCTCTCGGTGTACTCCTGGAGAGGAAGTGTGCGTTGCTGAGAGCAGTGCCTTCCGCAGCAGCGGGCGGGGCAGGCTGACATTGCGCATGTGCGCCCTGGCAGCCTGCGAAGGGGCGGTAGCGCTGAACTGGAGTACCGAAGGGGAGCCCAGCGCTAGGGTCTGTTAGCGGATGCCACTGAAGTAATGAGAAGGATCTGCAGGTTTCCTGTATGAGCTCAGGAAGAAGACGGCAGGCGGGAGATGGGTGGCAGTGGAAATGGAGCAAGTTTGAGGAAGAAGATGAGAACTTAAGTTTCAGAGAGGATAAAGTCTAGTTAGAACTCACCTGGGTATATTCAAAACCATGCTACATAGAGACAGGTGTTGGGTGATTCATGAATTTGGGTTTCTAAACAAGATTGAGAGAAGCAGTAAGAATACAAATTGTAGTTGCTGAAATCACATATCAATCCATGTGAAATTTGAACCTTTTGGAACTAATAGATATAACATCATTCATTCATCTTAAAAAATGGAATTGGGAGATGGCTCAGTAGGTAAGAGTGCTTGCTGGGCAAGAATGAGGAACTGAGTTCAAATCCCTAGGAATCACATAAAAAGCCTGGGTGTCCAGGCCTGTGTTTGCAGCCCCAGTTGTGAAGGGTGGAGACAGGAGGATCACTGGGGCTTGCTGGAAGCTAGTCCAACTCTAGGATCAGGGAAAGACTGTCTTAAGGGAAACGAAGAACTGATAGAATGAGACACAGGAAATCCTTCTCTGACTTTTGCACACACTTGCATACATCACACACACATATACTGTACACCCTAAAGCACATTTAATTGACACAAAATTGTTCATATTATGAGAAACAGTGTGCCTCAATGTGTGGGCATAATGTTTAATGATAAAATCTGAATAATCAGTATGTTCATCACTTTAAACATTTGCCAGTTATTTTCTTAGAAAAATTAAAATTTCTTTCTTCTTGCAGTTAGAAATATAGATCAAGCTATATTTAATCACTCGACTTTGTTACAGCACATTAGAACATATTCCTCCTAACTATATCAGAAACTAATCTTTCTCTATTGTTCCTCCTCAGTACCTTTCGTAGCCTTTGGTAATAAATGTTCTGCTCCCTACTTCTATTGCATCAACTTATTCCATTTCCACAGATGTACAATAACCACAAGCAGTAGTCTATGTATAGCTTTTTTGACTTAACACAGTCAAAGCACAGTCCCCAACCTCATCCATGTTGCTACAAATAAAAAATACTATTTTATTTTATGAGTTTAAGAGGTCGAATAAGACATGGAGTCATGTTTTCATATGTATATTCAATATTATATATTTATTGCTTTCTTTATGCATTCATCCATCTATAAACATTTAGGTTACTGATTTGCTGGTGTTCTATTATCTCTAGATTTTGGCTTTCCAATTCTCTTGGGTCACACTGATTTCATTTTAATCTGACCTTAGATTCTACAGGAAAATGATCGCCACACTTATTAGCATAGTTTTATGGTAATATCCTTTTCCATTTTCCATGTTTATCCTGGACCCTCCTTCCCCATATTATTGCTGCTATGTCCTCTTTTTTAAAAAATGTTTATTGTTATTATTTTTTATATGTATGAGTGTTATGCCTACATGTAAGTAAGTACACCTGTGTCGTGCAATGCCTGCAGAGGACAGAAGAGGTTGTTGGATTCCCTGGAACTGGAGTTACAGACAGTTTTTAGCTGCCATGTGGGTGCTGGGATTCGAACCTGGTGCTACTACAAGAACAGCCAGTGTTTTTAACCACTGAGCCAACTCTACAGCCCCGCTATGCCCTCTTTGTATTCATGTGATCATCTACTTCTCACAGTATAGTGTCAGGAAAAGACTAGTTCCTTGCTGAGAACACACTCAAATCATTTCCAGCATTGCTTCAATAGGGGTCTCACAGATAAGATATAACACTCTCTTATAAAAGAAATGCAGTAATATTGTGGCTATGTCTTGTGAGTATAGGAAAAATAGATTGATATGAGTGAATCTGAAGTTGGTGACTTTACAACCAATCAGTGATGCAATGGCCATTGATGGAGACTTCAGACTCAGAGATACTGAAACTGATGAGAGAATCCCTGCTCTGGATTTATGGGGTTCTTCAGTCATTCTTTGGTTTCCTCAAGTACACAAGGTCTTAAATACTCTGTCTTGAATCTTACTATTGTCACTTGAAACAGAAAACATATTTCTTGGCATTTACAAATTCCTCAGTTTCTTTGCTTAAACAGGTTCAATATCTCCTATCTAGAAGAGTTGAGGCAAGAGGCAATTCAGGCACTTTTGCATTTCAGAATATTTATATACATGGTGATATTTTATGAAATCAAGTCTAAGCATTACAATGCATAGATTGAAGAAAATACTATATGATATTTTAGTACAACTATATCTCGACTGAAATCAGCTTCCATGAACTTGATATGATATTTTTCACATGTGGGTTTATCTGTGTGTGTGCTGGAAATGTTTCAGAGGATATAGTGTCTGTAATTTCAGATGTAGGAGTTAGGGATGATTAAATTATTTCATCTTCATTTCTTAAGTTTTCCTCAAGTGTGTTGATATGGAAGGGTTTGCTAGGTCAGTTCATTATTTGTATACATGCGGTGACTTCCCCATACCAGTCCCTCCAACAGGACTTTGCAATATTCCACATTACCAGGATAATTTCTACATTTCACCCCAAGTTTTCTCTGGTTGCATTTATTTTCATTTCTTTGTTTTTCCTGCTTAAACCCTCCCTCCTTTCTATTCTGTTGTCTTTTCTCTCTCCGTTTCCATTCACCCTTCTATGATGTGCTTCCTTCCATCTGCTACTTTCTTTGAGCACATTTTTCCCGTAGGGCTCCAATTATATTACTTTCTAATGTCTCTTTTTTTTCAATTTTTAAACTCAATAACAACTTCATTATTTACTGATTGGAAGAATATGGAGGTTTGCTTATATTTTCAATTTTTGTGAACATTTCATTTTCAAGATAAATCTTATTCATGCTACTTCCCTGAGTGTTTACTATAAAACTGAATTATTGAATTCAAATAGGGATTTTTCCACTTTGGTTTCACCTTGGGTACGGACATTTTTCAGTCATGACTAGAAGCAGATATAGAATTGTTCTAAAAGTAGCCTGGACAGAAGGGACAAAGGGAATAAACATGAAGGGCCTACTGAAAGTTCTCCCAACTCCAACATATCCTGTTCTTCTGGAACATTTCAGTATCTAAGGACCTATTGGCAGCTGACCACTGCTGGATGAAGGAGGGTTGATCTTGAACAAGTTTACTGTTGTAATGCTTCTTTTTAGTAAGATTTTTATTATTTTTTATTTTTGAATGTATGTATTTCCTCTGTGTGTGTGTGTGTGTGTGTGTGTGTGTGTGTGTGTGCAGATCTTGAAAGCAAGAGCTTTCAGATCCCCCATGGAGCTGGAGTAACAGTCAGTGATGAGCCATCCAATTTGGGTGTTGGGTCTTCTGCCAGAGCAGTATACACTCTTAACTATAGATCCACCTCATCATGCAATTCATGCTTCTTAGATATATTCCTTCTTTAATTTTTCATTATAATTTTTTTCTTTTTAATGTATATTTTGTTGAGTTTTTGTGCATTTCATATAATATTTCAGTCAAAATTAAACCCACTCACCCATCCACAGCTCTTGTAGTTCCTCCCCCGACACACCAGAGTTCATGCTTTCTGTTGTATATGTTAAGTCCTATCTGGTCAAACATTTGTACCTAGGTGTCCCTTGGTGCGAGTTAATCCACTGGAGTCTAGTCAGCCTATTTAGAGTCACTCCCCTAAAGAAGATCTACTATCTTTCACCCAGCAGTAATCAGTTGTCAATAGTTCCTCCCCTAAGATTGGGGCCTGCTATCTATTTCCCAATTTCTACTTTGGGATTTTGTCTGATTGAGTTAGCATGTGTCTTGGGCGTGCTGTCACCATTGTGACAAGTTCAAATGAGCACGTTCCCAGTGGCCTGAAAGCCTCTGTCTCCTTATGTTTATGCACCAACTCTGCCTCTTAAAATCTTTCTGCCCATCTTCTGCGATGCTCCCTGAATTGTGAGTGGGTTAGGTTTAATATGGGTCCTATCCAGGGACATGCACTATATAGTCTCTTGTTCTCTGAAACTTAGCCAATCGTGGCCTTCTGTGTGCATCACACTCTGTTGCATGAGGAAGCTTCACTGGTGAGAGCTGAGGGATGAATTAGTATTGTCTCTAACCCCTGTTCTGCTATGTTCCACGAACCATAGCTATAGATGTTGCACTACAGATGTATCACTTAGAGCTGGACATCTTCCAGATATATATTCTGTGTGTGACCAGTTGTGGAACTCTGTAATAGCCTCCAAAAGTTTCAAAAAGAAGCTTCTTTGAAGAGTGGTGTATGGTATACATGTCTATGAATGTAAGGATCTATATTTAACATACAGA
>NW_008353482.1:722212-732436 GCF_000622305.1 Nannospalax galili | reverse complement strand
CTCAGGAAAAAAAAAGATATTGGCTGCAGGAAGGTTTTGGAGGTTAAAAAAAGTAAACATCATTATCCTCAGAATTCTTGATAGGGATGAGTCTTGGTACAGGAAAGGGATCACTTTCGCTTGTATAAGATTTCAGTGGACACCCAAATATTCCCTTTATACACACACACACACACACACACACACACACACACACACACACACACAAATGCGACTGACAAATCAAAAGGAAAGAAGAAAAAATTAAAAAAGAAATAAGGACCCATTTCTCCTACAACTCCTTTTATGGGCATCAAATTTCCCAGTTGAGAATCACTGAAAGTAACAAGCAGGGAGAAGAGAAGAAAGATGGCTCTGCCAACAATTCCAGCTCATTTAAGCCTCTTTCCAAACTACCACATGACTTTTCCTCCTAGATCTATTTCTGGGCATATGAATATAGGATTATTCATCTTAAGCAGATTTCTCTAAAGCTCATTCTATGCAAGTAGACCATCACATAGAGTTTGCTGTGTACCATATTGTACACATGTAGAATTTGTTTGCTAATATTTTTTGAGTTCTCATATGTATTCTCATCACTTGTGTATGTGTGTACTTGTCTCTTTTTCCAATGATTTGTCTGGTTTTGATGTTAAGGTATTACTATAACTTCATAAAACTAGTATGAGTTTTATGGAAATAATAATGTATCATTGGTTTTATTTCTTAAAAATTTTGTAGGTTTTCTCAGGGAAGAATGCAGTGCCTGGATAATTCTTTTGCGGATTTTTTAAGTACAGATGGGACTTAAAATATGTTATTGAAGACCTATCAAATTGATCCCTTTTTTCCTGGAAGAGATAATTTTGCACATTTTAGGTAATTTGTCCAGTTCACGTAAGTTGTACAAGTCATGTGTGTAGTGTTTGAAGTGTTCCTCTTGTTTCTTAAAAAATGAATATATACTTCTTCACTTTGACTTCCTTTCTTTTGTACTGGGAATACACAAATACACACACCAAAGATATTCCACAAGATAGTGATAAGTTTTACAGATGCCTCACAGACTTCTTGGGATAGCTGAGAACTCTTTGCCCACTCCTCAAATCTTTTGAATGTGTCTCTTTCTCTAATTGTCCCCTTAAACTTGGTGTTTTTTGTTCACCAGTCTTATGTCCTATTCTCATCCCAAATTCTCCCTAAGCAATACTCCACTCCAGAGCTTGAAGTTTACATCTATGCACCAGTGAGATCCTAGTGTATTCTTCCAATCTAACTAGTCTCTTCTACCATTTATTCCTTTTAAATTTCACTTAACTTTAAGTTCAGCACTTGATTGAACTTCATTAAGATTCCCTCATGTTCTGTTTTCTGTGTATTCCTTCCTCACAATACATGATATGAATTTCCACCAAGTTTTCCAACGAAGAGTTGAGATAACACAGATTTAACTATTTATTTATTTATTTATTTATTTATTTATTTATTTATTATTTTTGTGTATCTGTGTAACATATGCTTGTGTGCACGTGTGTGTGTTTAGAAGGGGGATACTTGACCACATGTATGCATGGTGCATGTGGAGACCAGAGGTCAACATCAGGGGTCTTCTTCTATAGTTACTCCCTTATTTTTTGAGACATAATATTGTACTGAGCACAGAGTTCTCCATTTCAGCTAAACTTACTGACCCTCAAGTTTCCAGGATCCTCCTATGTCTACCTCTGTATTCCTAAGCACTGGGTTACAGGCATGTTTTTTCATTCAGCTTTTGCATCATCCGTGGGATCTGAACTCAGCTCTTATGCCTGCAAGGGCATCTCCTCTGCACTCACTGAGTGATCTTCCTGGTTTTCACCTTTCTCCTTCACATCCCATTACTCACTGAATTCTTACCTCACATGCAACTCTTGCTACTACCCATCTCTCAATGGAACACTGCCAGTCATTGTCATTTCTCATCTGTATTACCACAAGCTTCCCATGGCCCTTCTTATGTTTTTATTTACGTGCAGTTTCTTCTTCACACTGAAACTAGTATGATTCTAAAATTAAAACAGTCACCATGCATATTAGTTTACTAAGTCTACTACTCTCAATTTCTAAAGGCTGTGTAGCAACAAATTACAGAAGTTTATTCTCTTTCATGAATGGCTGCCAGGATGCTGAATTCAAAGTGCTGATATACTGATGCCCCAATAAATTTTTAAGGGATAATCCCATTTTGCCTGCTATGTCATTCCATTTTATTATAGTAGTTTTTGGAAGTATCTTGCTATGTAACCCAGAATGGTCAGAGTTTCAATTTCCTTTTCTCAGTTTTCAGGCTGCTAGAATTACGGTTATGCACCATCAGGTCCAGCTTTCCTCACTCTCTAAGTTTGGGTGGTTCTTGGCATTTCAGGCCTGTGGTCTCATGTGTCACATGTCTGTCTTTGTCCTCACATGGGTCTTCACATGTCCATCTCTTCACTTGCCTTTCTCTTTGACCTCCTTCATTGCCCTACAAATAAACACTGATATTAATCCAGGATGGCACTATTCAAGGTCTTTAATAATATTTGTAAATATACTTTGGTGTTTTTAAAGTTGAGATAGTATTAACATATTCCAAAGATTAGGGTCATATTTAAGGGTTCTGCATATAGCCTACCACAATGACCAAATATATATTCAGCTAACTGAGAATACTGATATTTCTTTATATTGATAAAATAATAATAATCTGGGAGTTTGCAAGAAATCAAATATCCAATAAATACTGAATTCTAATAAACTCTTTCCTTCAGAAGGCCATCTCCTAGGAGGGAAGGATAAAATGAATACAGACCAGTAAGATAGCTCAGCATGTAAACAACCATGATACCAAATCTGATGACCTGAATTTGATTTCTAGAATCTTTTTGATAAACACACACACACACACACACACACACACACACACACACACAAACACGAGCGCAATGGCAAGCCAGGCATGATGATGCACATTTTTAAAGCCAGCATTATGGAAAACAAGAAAGAATTTGAAGGTTGAGGCCAATTTGAACTATGTAGCAAGCTCCAGCCTAAACTGTGTATCAAGATATTGATTCAAACTTAAAGCAAGCAAGGAAAAGCTCACATAAATGATTGTTGCAAAATGGAGCCATATTGTCTTTGCAATGAAGATAGTAAGAACTGAAAGTTCAAAAAAAAAGACAAGCAAGTTTCAAGAGAGAGTGTGTACACTATCTCAGCATCACTGGATACAGTCTCCATCTTTAAGTGTTTGAGTGATAATGGTTTTGGACACCACACTTCCATTGATAAATTAGGACCAAGCTTTCAGGGAGTAGTTTTTAGGATAAGCACAATCATCACTCATGAAAATGGCACTCCACCATCTTGGAATTCATCAGTACCTTTAACTGGTAGAGTGGCTATGCTCACCTGCTAACAGTGATAGCCAGGCACTGATTTTTTATAAAGAAGTTATATCAAACTATGATGAGCGTTTTTTCCCACTTATTAACTTACTTCCAATTAATGCACTAATTAGAGAGCTTAACAAGCTCCATTATGGTTTATTTTTATATATCACCCATATTCTCTTTTGGCCCCAGGTGGTTGCGATGTCAATGTATTTTGGGAGTGATCGAATCACAGAGTTAGAAGGTGTCTTGCAATTTGAAGGCCATCATTCATATCAGACTGCCTTTTCTTGAGCTGTTAGCAGAACTTTGGGAGTCTTCAGGCACTCACACTTCTTACTGAACTCCTAAACATTTGGAGTTTGCCATGACCATTTCAGGCTCAATAATTTATCAGAATGACTCCCAGAACTCAGTGAAAATTATGTTTATGATTAAAATTTTATTACAAAAGACCTACATGTGGTGAGGTTGGGAGAGAGTTCAGAACTCCCATTACCTGTCCCTGTGGACAGGCCATGTCACATACCTAGAAAATTCATTTATTCAGGAATAAGCAAGTTCCACTTAGGTGGTCTGCTCATGTGAATAACATAAAGCTCAGGACCACTCAAAGTCAGACTGCTGAAAGTTCCAGTACTCTAATAATATTCATTCTTCTCTTTATCATGAGCAGACTCCATTCTCAAATTATCAACTGACTCATAAGTTACTTTATTAGTATAAAATATATACTCCTATAACTCAAAATATTCTAAGGATTTGTTAGTATCAGGAGTAAATGTCAATTTCTTATGTAGAGTCTACCCCTTAACAACTAGATTAATCCGCATCTTATTTGGGACTACAACTTTGTCTTTTTCATATCTACTGCAGCATTTTTTGGATTAAAATGTCTGCAGTACAGGGGAGGCTGGAAAGACATTACTGTTCACAGAGAACAGTGGTTCAGAATCATTGATGTCCTATCAGGCCACTGAGACCTTATTCACTCATCGAGGAGCAGGAGGAACAGGATTCTGCTACTGCCTGATGCTTGCCTATGAATGCCTTCCTAACCCACATCTGTTTTCTCCCCCTTATCTTTTCCACAGATGAAATGTCACAGCTTTCCTTTAACAGTTTTATTAAAATACAACTGATACCTTCCACATATTTAAATTGCATAATTTGACAACTTTTGACATGTGTATCCATGAATTCATTACCACAATCTAGATAATGAATACACCCATTAGCTCCTAAATTTTTCTCATGCCCTTTTGTAATTGCTGTCCTACCCACTCACTCCTGCCTCCTCAGTTTAACAATGACTCCTTTCTGACACAGTGAGATGTTCTGCAATTTCTAGAAATTTGTATAAATGGAACCACACGATTTTTATTTTTTTCTCTGACACCTCTCAGTTTAGTTACTTCAAAATTATTTCATATCATAGGTATGCTAAGAGGTTATTTTCTTGTTGAATAGTATTATTGTAAATTTTCCTTTCATATTATGGTGACCAAAAGTCTTGACAGATATAACATAAGGGACAAAAGTTTTCTTTGGGTTTTCACGACTTCAGAAAATGGTGTAGAAGGTATTAAAGTGTTTATGGAGGTAGGGACATTTGGTAGAATCTATGCCCACGTTAGGAAGACCTTGAAGTAGAGGTCACCTAGAAAGAAGAGGTAAACTATAACTTTGAAAGACTCACCCCATCAGGAACACATAGAAGCTATACTACCTTGATTCTTTGTTTTTTGAGTTCTTTATATATTCTGGATGTTAAACCTCAGTTAGATGTGTCACTGGTGAAGATTTTTTCCCATTCTGTGGGTTTTCTCTTCAGGTTTTAATTGTTTCTTTTGCTGTACAGAAGCTTTTTAGTTTAATGAGGTCCCTCTTATTGATTACTGAGCTTAATTCCTGAGCAACTTCTGAGTTAGAAAATCCTTTCCTATACCTATATCCTATAAGTTACTGTCAATATTTTCTTCTAATAGTTGCAAGGTTTCCAGTTTCACATTGAGGTCTTTGATCCATTTGGAGTTGACTTTTGTGCAAGGCTAAAGATAAGGATCTAGTTTCATTCTTCTGCAGGTGGAGATCCAGTTTTGCTGGCACCATTTGTTGAAGATGCTGTCTTACCTCCATTGTGTGTTCTTGGCTCCTTTGTCAAATATCAGGTGGATGAAATTGCATGTACTCAGGTTTGGATCTTCAATGAAGTTCCATTGATCTACGTGTCTGTTTTTGTGCCAGTACCATGCTGTTTTTATGACTATGGCCGTGTAGTATGCTTTGAGATCTGGTATAGTAATCCCACCAGTGTTGCTCTTTGTGCTCAGGGTTGCCTTAGCTTATCGGGATCTTTTGTGCCTCCATATGAATTTAAGGATGTATTTTTCTAATTCTGTGACGTACGTCATGGGGATTTTGAATGGGATTGCATTAAATCTATATATATTGCTTTTGGTAGGATGGTCACGTTAACAATAATAATTCTTCCAATTCTTGAACATGGGAGGTACTTCACATGTCCTATTCATGATTCAAGGACTTTCTTTTCCCCTTAGAGACTAGAGTTATGCAATTTTGGAGTCTTTTCTATAGACCCACTGAAGGGGTACTCCAATTGCCTCACTCTGTGTGCCTGTTCAGTATGGAAGAAGGCAGAGCAGTCTGCTTCCCTATTCCCTATTGGCAATTTGGATGGCGTGATAAGAATAGGAGGTAGGAATTGACTAGGCAGTCAGGGTAAAAAACCCCAAAGAAATGTAACCAGTTTCTTGGCTAAAAGTAAAAATATCCTTGGGCCTGTTAGCAACATACTCTGTTCCAAAGGCCAAAAATGTCAAAAGTATTTGGGAGCATGTATCTAACCTTTAAAATATTTTAGTGCTACCTCTTCACTGGGGGGATGTTGGAGGGGAGGGAGTGGGCATGGATTTGATCAAAACTCCTTATGCCCATGTATGAAATTCTCAATAAGGTTTTTGTAAAAGTTAAAAAGGGAAATGAGCACCTATAAGTACTTCCCAATTTGAGAGCTAGTACTTACTAACACTCTTGGATTTATCTGTGCTTCTCTAGTCTGTCTACCTACTTCTCCCATACCCCAAGTGTTATGCTGTTCCCTTACTTTTATTTGTTTTGCTTCTTTTTCTTCTTTTTTTTGGGGGGAAAATGTCTCCCTGTAGCCCTGGCTGGCCTAGAACCTCCATCTGGAGGCCAGCCTGGCCTCCATCTCACAGAGATCTGCCTACCTCTGCTTCTCGTGTACTGGGATTAAAGACATGTGCCATCACATTTTTTTTTTGCTTTTTAAAAACAATTTTGTCATCTGTATTGCTGTGTGAGTTATTTGATTTTCACTGTTTTATATTTTTATTTTTTGTGAATATACCCATATATATCTGTTTATTCTCTTTCCAATGAAATTTTATAAGGGACTACAATGAACAGGACAAATATGCATCACTTGTATGTAGTGCACCATGTTCACATGAAAGATTCTCTATAATATTAATAATATAGTAATTAATTGTATAATGCAAATATAATATCTTACATGAGTAATATATTAATGTTGTAGATAAGAAAGTGACATTTGAATGATTTTTTCCTTACAGTTCTTAAATCTAGAAAACTTTATAGGTTATATTTTTTGGAAAACTAGTGTATTTTAAAAATGACCATGTTTTCCATGGTCAGATAATATTGGAAAGTTCTCCTTTGGAAAGCCACAGTAAAATTAGCTATCAGTCCCTCTGAGGAACCTTGTAATAAACAAAACATTTAACTCTTTTTTTTTAAAAAAAAAGCTATGCTACCTGAAACAAGACTCACACAAAAAAGAAATTAAATTAGGAGGGGAATTAGCTGGATAAATGAAGGAGTGGAGGGGGTAAGAGAAGGTAATAGGGTGAGCATGATCATACTGTTTTACACACCACATGAAAAAGCAAAGCCAAAATATAGTAATGAAGACTCATGTCTACTGACCTGTTTCAACCAGCTTGATGGTCTCTCCAACATTGCCAACAATTTGGAAGAAAGTATTCAAAACCGAAGCCTGTGAATGTTTTCAGAGTCAAACCATAACAAAGACATTGTATGAGCATAGTAGAATTTCTTTACTGTTTCCATCTTGATAATATCTAAATTGTTTTTTTGTGTGTGATTATAATAGATCGAAATTATATGAATATTCATGCAAAGAAAATTTTACTGACATATGTGATCATTTTTCTTGTTAGAAATTAAATGACTGGATTATATAATAGATGATGGGAGGGTAGAGAAGGGAATATGGGTAAGGAAAACTACCAACAAAGGAAATTTTAATAAGTCATATGGAAAACTACTACCATAGAAGTTTCTTAAAATATATACTTACAAAATATAAAAAATATATTTAAATATAGTTAACCCGCATTTGGGGGGGTAATGCCCCTACCTGGACAACACAGGCTAGTGAATAAAAATCTAAGTGCCAGGAATGGACCCTGTCCTTTGGAGCTGTTGATTAGGGGGCTCCTCCAGACACTTGAACAATACTGGTTCTTGCCGTTGCTCTTGGTTACCTTCTGGAACATGACAATAAGATCCTACCTTTGAAGATATACATACATGAATCGTAGAACAAATAAGGAGAAAACAATCTGGTATTGACTATGAAGCTTCAACTGTACTGGCTAGCATTCACAGTGATGAAAGTACTATGCATGCTACCAGAATAGAAAAGTAATTATCAACTTTAACAGCTCTGAACTCTGTAAACTATAGCAATGACTTGGTAAGATATGTCCTCAGTTTCAACAATAGCACAAATGTTGAGGGAGTAAGAAATTACTTTGCTATTGGATCTAAGGCATAAATTCACGGAACGACATCCATGCCTGGCACTGTTATTGGGGCCAAAAATCTGGGGCTAAACAAGTCACAGACAATAAAGAGAACATACTAATATTCTGATAAATGGATATAGTATTAAATTACCTCATTAAGACTTACTGTTTTATTCACAGATTAATGAATCCCTCAACTCTCACCACAGAAGCCTCTTCTTGCAGTAGGTTATACAGACCCACCTCTGATCAACATACAGAGAATAAGAGACTGTGGAGTGCTCAGCCCTAAATGGGACAGCTATATCACACCTTCTTCTTTCGAGGCTCAAGGATCAATGGAGCAGAGGTGGTAGAAATATTCTATGAGCCAGAGTTGGTGGATGACTACAAGGAAACAATATTTTCAAGATAGCAGGGCTGTTACACATATGAACTCACAGCAGATTGGAAAATATGACAAGACGTATACAAGCTCAAGCTAGACAAACTATAGTATAGAGATGGAGTTGTGGGCAAGGAGCCCCAAACTGCATCTGGGGGGGGCAATGCTCCTACCTGGACAACAGTAGCTATAGAACTACTGGTAATTGATAGCTTCTGGGAGGAGAGTTAGTTTTCTTTACACTAGTGACACCAGATAGGTTGACCAAGTACCAGGTGATGATCTCACACCCAAGAACACTTGCAGGCACAAAACAGACTTCATGGGCCTCAAAAATAATAAAGGACATGAAGTTTGGGTGTAGTAAATCATAGGTATATATGGGAGATGGTAATCATAGGTATATATGGGAGATGGTGTCTTAATATGATAATACATTGTGTAAGTTCTCAGGTAACCAATAAAATCCTTCTTTTTAAAGACAGCATGTACAGTCCTATGCAAGCTCAAACCAGAAAAAATCCCAACAGAGACATGAGGAAGTGAATAAGAAATCACAAACTAAGGAAATTTTGATAATTGATGCCTGCTGGGAGGGAAAGAGACACTATCTTACAGGGATTGGATTCCTGGTGGGCCCAGTGGATGGACTCACATGAAAGACGTTTGGGGACACAAATCAGACTCTATAGGCTGATTTTATGTATATATATATAATTTGAGAATATATAATGGTACCTTAAATAGGGCTGCTCACAGTTGTGTGAGGGGCAGAAAATGGAGGTGTTCTAAATACCATGAAGCTACATTGTATGAAAAGTTTTAACATTTCACACCCTTAACAAGTAGTTTAAGATTCATCCAGCTCTGTCATATCCTTGCAAAATCTGGAAATAGTGATTTAAGGCTTTACTTACGTATGGTGTCTAATTGTAGGTTTAATTTTTTAAACAATGATTACTTGTACTTTCATCTAAGTCTTCTGTGAATAATGCCTGTATTACATTATATCAACTCTCTCTCTCTCTCTCTCTCATGTATGTTTGTGTTTGTGTATCCCTACCTCTGTCTCTCTCTTTCTGTTTCTGTTTACTTTGTAGCCTATCCTGGCCTGGAACTTGTTATGTATTGGTCACTCATTATCTTCCACCTCCTGAGCATTGACTGGGATTACTGGCACAGGCCCAATACCCAATATCCTCTTCATTCTCTTAATAGTCTATTTCAGGAGCAGAATGTATTTATTTTCCTAAAATATGGTTTAAAATTAATTTCTAATTTAAAGATTTATTTTTACTTTTAATTATATGTATGAGTGGGTATCTGTGAATATGTGCATGTGAGTGCAGGTATAAGTGGAGGCCAAAACAGGGTGTCAGATGACATGGAGCTGGTGTTACAGGTGGTTGTGAACTGCCCAACATGGGTGGGTGCTGAGTTCTGAATTTCTGTCTTCTGAAAAACAGTAAGTGTTCTCAGCTATGACCCATCTCTCCAGCTCTGAAAAAGTTATTCTATGTGAATTGTGCATTTCCATGCTATAGCATACTTTCCTATAATAAGCATCTACAATTTTCTATGAGAAATTTTATAGTCTTACTTTAATATT
>NW_008353482.1:715023-722102 GCF_000622305.1 Nannospalax galili | reverse complement strand
ACATTTTAAATTGACCTATTTAGGTATAAAGTGTACAAAAAACATTAGATATAAATTGTGTTTATTCAGTTGAAAAAAAGTCATTGTTTTGACACTGTCCCCTGTTATTTATAGTTCTTCATCAGGACTGGCTTTCTTGAGCTACTGATACGTCTTCTTATACCAGTGCAATACTATCTTGGTAAAGTTATTGTCTTAAAGCAACCTTCATTCTTGATACTGTGTTAGATGAGAACTTGGCCTCTCCTGATTTGGAGAAGTTCATTTAGACAACTATCTTTTCATTCTGGTCTGTGAGGAACCTGGGCATGGCACATCTAAGGCTAGTGCTCTACCACTGAGCTACATCTCTACCCCTTGGCTTTTGAGACTGGGTCTTGGTATGTATCTCAGACTTAACTTTCATTCAGTATATAACATAGTCTAGACCTGAACTCATGTTCCTTCTGACTGCCTCCCAGTGCTAGGCTCACAGGTGTATCCCACCATACCCAGTTCATTTTTCTTGATTCTTCCATGCACTAGAACTTTTCTTGATGATTCTTGATGCTCTCAAATTTTCTTCTCTTTTTGATTTACTAAATTTTTATTAGTTTCTTCAAATTCCTTGGAATGAAAATATCTCTTTTCAATATTTCTTTGCCTGTTTATTCTAAAGGAAGAAGTCAAACTCATTAATTTGAGACCTTTTAAATTTATAATGAAAGAATTTAATCCAATAATATTCAGAATTGATAAATTCTTTGAAATAATTCATGCTTTTTATAATGGTCTAACTGTTCAATGAGACTGATATTTGTACAGTCAAACTGTATGTGAGGATTAGTTTCATCTAACAGATTGGGCTGGATAATACAAAATATTTTTGATATTTTACAAAACACAAGTTAAAAAATACATTTTTGGGGCTGGAGAGATGGCTCAGCAGTTAGAACACTCACTGCTTTTGCAGAGGACCTGAGTTTAATTCCAAGCACCCACGTGGCTGGTACGAACCGTCCTTAACTCCAGTTCCAGGGGAATCCAAAGTTCTCTCTGACCCCCACGGCATTGCACTACACAGGTGCACTCCTATAAATGCAGGCAATACACTCATACACATAAAATAAAAAAAAGTAATAAATTACACTTCTAACCTATGACATAAATTTCATTATGTCTTCTTTCCCAACTAACTCTTCACTTAGTTTGAAAATTCTATCTAATGTCGAATGACCACCTTGAAGGCTACATTATTGAGACAAATAGATATTAGATGGGTCAAATTCATTAAAGAGGTAGCAGCTGGAGAGGGAAGCTATGGAAACAAAATGTTCTCTTTATTACAGATAAAATTCAAAACTTAGAACTGAGACACTTTCTTCCATTCAGAGGCTTCTTTTTGTAACAGATGGTAGCTATACAAAGTTCCACAACTGTTCACACTCAGAGAATATCTCTGAGAGATGCCCAGTCTAAGCAACACATCTACAGTGGAACCTCTACACCTAAGCCCCATGGGACATAGTGGAACATGTGGTAGAGAGAATACTAATACATCACTCAACTCTCAGCAGTGAAGGTTCCTCACACAACAGAGTGAAATGCACAAAGAAATCAACAACTAGCTAAGTTTTAGAGAATAAGAGACTGCAGACTGGGTGTTCCTGGATAGGACTCCTGTATTAAAATTCATTTACCTATGGCTCAGGGACATTTGCAGAAGAGGGGTGGAAAGATTTAAGAGTCAGGTTTGGTACATGAACACGAGCAAGCAGAGGCTTTCAGGTCACCAGGAACTTGCTCATGTGAACTTGCAACAATGGTTATAACATGTACATCACCCATACTGACTCAGGGTCACTCGGTATAGAGCAAGGGAAATGTGCAGCAGAACCCAAGTATAGTCAAGAAACTATTGGCAACTGATAATTGCTGAGTGAGGGAGAGTAGATCTTATTTAAGAGAGAGTAACTAGACTCTAGTGGATGAACTTGTGCTGAGGGATATCTGGTACAAATGCTTGACCATATAGGACTTAACACATATGACAGAATGCATGAAATCTGGTGTGAGGGTATGAGGGCAATGGATGGGTGAGGGTCCAAATTTGATTTTTAGCTATCATGTGAAATGCATGGAAACTCAATAAAAATATTTTTATAAACCTGAATAAAAGATAGATGTTATTCCACATATGTGTAAAAATTAACTTAAAATATGAAGGGTCTTACTCATGAGGAGATATAAATGCACCCAGAAAACAATAATCTCCTCAAAAGATATTATAAAATTTGAAATATTTAAATTTTATAAAATATATGAGCTTATTATAGCATTATCTTTGACAAAAGAATTTGTGGAAGAATAATAATGCACCATTAAGGTTTTCTGCAGGTGCAAATAATAGACATCTGAGCAACATACATTTTTTTCTGAGATAGATCTATAAGAGCTGACTTTAGGATTTACAAGGCCAAAAATAAAGACAGACATAAATAGACTATGAATCATTTCTGAAGACATTAATGCATGTTGTGATCAATTGCTTAACAAATTTCATGTGTTGTGCCGAATGAAGAATTCCTTCCTGCTAATTAACTGCCAAATATCTTTAGAACTATTCCCTGAGAAAAGGCCACATTAACACATGACTTCTGAATGTCTAGGATGTTTTTCTCTAATTTCAAATAGTGTTGTAATGATTGGGAAGGAGAGGAAATGCAGGAAATGAAATGAGTGGAGGGTACCTGCAATGTGCAATAAGCAAGTGTTCATCAGGGAACAATCAAACACTCAAATATTTCAGTGCTCTGTGGACTTAAGATTGTTTATATGCCCTGGTCCCAAGTCCAGGAATGTGGCCAGCCATATTGAGACTCTCTGATCTTTGCTTGTTCCTCTATCTCAGGCTTTCCAGACAACCCAGTTTTTAACAATAGTTTCTCCCCTAAGATGGTGCCTGACACTGCTCTCCCACACATGTAGCATGTCAAAACACAATCTCTCCACAGCTGACCAGTCCACTGTAGTAATCACTGTCTCACTAAAACCTGTAACAGATTTGTGGTATGTGGGGTGCATGGGCCTGTCCTGTGTTTGGGGAATGCCAGTCTTTCACCTTGCTTGTCAGTTGCTTGAACTCGAGTTGCAGGTGGTAATTAGCTGCCATGTGGGTGTTGAGTTGAACCTGGGTCCTCTGCAAGAGCAACTGGTGGCTTAACCACTGAGCCCCAAGGGTTTTTATTAGATGTTTTCAGTAGTGGAAACTTTATTAATTTCTTTTCTTCTTTCCCAAATATTATGAAAATATTATTTTTCCTAAAAATTTATAACTCAAGGCAATGATGAAAACCATTGAAGTTTGGCTGGCCTCTTCACAGAGAATAAATCCTTTGCTTTAGAAGTTTTTGAGACTTTGATTGAATGATAGTCCCATATTTAGACATTATTGAAGAAAAGTTCATTTACAAAACTCAAAGTACTCAGGATGATGTAGGACACAGAAGATGCAAAAGGAGGTGAGGCAAATCTAGAGATAACTAGAGATAACCTTGAGACTTGAGGCTGTTCCTGAAATATTTCAATTTCTGTTAGAAGCAAATTGTATGCTCAAGCTAGCATACAATCTCCATAAGCCAAGTGACATTAGGAAAAATCTATAAATTTCTTCTTTGCTTAAATGAAAATAATCAGATACAACAAATAAATAAATACATGAAAAGTGAGAGAGTAAGGGAGAGAATTTTTACCCTGTATTAAGAGTGCTATGCGTGATGGGAGTTAAACAATGTGAATTTTACCCAAACAATTTCTAAAATGGATGGATATGTGCACTGCTCCACACAGTGAATTCTGCTTAGGAAACTATAGCAGTCAGTGCTGGAACTGTACTTGTGGCTCTGTGGAGTCAGAGAGCAGAGAGTGGTTGGGGCAAAACCATGCAGGGCTGTCAGCTCAGACAGGACACAGAAGGTGCTCTCCCCCTAGGCAAAAGGGGCAGGTTACTAGAAGCACAATAAATCACTAGAATATAAAGAAAAAAAAACATAAGCAATAGCGAGAAGCTAGAGCAACCAAACATCATGAATGGCAAACGGGAAGATTTTATTTTTTGCAATCAGAAAGCAGGGAAAAGATGAGGCAACAGGAGAAGCTGCTCAGACAGATATACGTGAAGGTCAGATAAGAAGTTCCAAGATTCCAAGTACAGCGTCCAAGGGTTTGTACTTAATGTGCATTCTTATTCTTGCCTGTATCCTGCTGCCACTGCGTTTAGGCACTAACATAGCAGAAGTAAAAGGTAGGGATAAAAGAAAGTAATTTACAGCCCATCCCCCCAGGCTCTCTAAGCGATGTTTTTGTAAGTGTACACATGACTTGACAAGCAGCAGAGCCAGGACTAAACATCAGAGCCTCTCAATGCTCACAAAGCAGAGAGGCCAGGAAAGAAAGACATCCTCCTTTCCAAGAGTTCCTCACTAATCCATGTGTTCCAGTTCTACTTCCTTTTTTGTTCATCAAATTTCACAAGTAATATATAATTATGCTCCTGTAAACATTGCAAACAATGTTAATGTATCCAGGAAAAAAACTGAAAGTTCATTTTTACTTGATTATTCTTAATCATATATATATGGATACATTGTTATTTACATATTTTGCTTGGTTATGTTTTTACTAATAAAAATGAAATTGTACTCAATATTTTTAATTGAACATATGATAATAATTGGGGAATTTTTGTTAATAAAAGTAGCAGAATGGGGTATATGGATTTGGGGCACTTTTATTCACTTATTTTACTAGTGCATATGTTTGAATGTAGAGGTGATATGTACGTGTGTGGTGCATGGAGGTGAGCTTCTGTGTGTGCATATGTGTGTGTGTGTGTAGGGTGGTTTCTGTAATGCATGTGTGTGTTGTGTGCAAGTAAGCTTGTGTGTATATATACATCTATGGCATAAATTCAAGGGGTACATGCTCATGAATGTGTGTATGTGTCTGTAGGTATATATGTAGTGCATCATATGAGTGTGATGTATGTATGTGTGCATATGCAATGAGTGCCTGTGGTGCTAGCACATGTGTGTGATGTATGGTGCATGCACATGAATATGTATGTGTGTGCGCCCGTGTATGTGGTGTGTGTTTTTGTGTGCCTGTGCCTGTGCCTGTTCGTGTGCATATGCATGCATATGAAGCGATCAGAGAGGGTATCAGATGTTTTACTTTCTTCTTTGGCGCCCTGCTTTATTGACTTGAGACAGTGTCACTGTACTGGAGACCCAACATTTTAGCTATGCTTTTTAGTCAGTGAGCTCCAGTGAGCTCCTTAGATCTACCTGTCTCTGTTCCCCCCAAACTAGGCTATTAGGCCTGTACAGACATGCTCTGACATTTGAACTCAGGTTTGTATACTTACACATTGAAAAATCTCCCAGCCAAGTTTGGGGCATTTACAACAGAGCCACAGTCCTGTACAAAGAAGGTCACTTGTTGAATGATGTTCAGGGTCATCTATATGCAAGATGGAATGTTGAACTGAACTGAATGCATATTCATCCCCTCTACAGTTGGCCTGAACTGAACCTAAGTACAGATTCTTGAAACATTATTTGCTGCTTAACACAGGCTGCCTATTTGTTCCATGTGCCCCAGTGTCAAACAGTCAAAGGTAACTTTACCCATTCTCTTTTTATAAGGCCACTTACTTTTTGCATGGATTAGTTATGCTCATGACAATTGAAAGCTATAACTCTCAGCTACCCAAGGGTTTTAGCTTTAAATATAGTTGTCATTTTCTTTGCATCTTAACACAGTTGCAAACTTCTTCAGAGTATCTTCTGTCTTACAATCCTAAATAACCATACATAACATGATTTTCTTTCTTCTAAAAAAACCAAAATTACTTGTTTTTACTTTGGCCCATGTATTATTTAAAATATCTTTATTACTTTTTAAAAGTTATTTTTATTTATTTACTTACTTTGTGTGTGTGTGTGTGTGTCGGGGGGGGGGAGTTAGGCATGTCGTCGACAAGCACTTTGACATTAGCAATCTTGCTAGTCCCCAAATTTAAGTTTTTATTTTTTTAATTATTTATTTAATAACCATATAATTAGAAGAAGCATTTCATCACAATGGTATTGACATATCCAATAACAAATTCCAGAGCTAAGATGCATCTCTTTCAAAATTGGCTGTAAATTTTTAGGTTTACATTTGAATTGATACAGTTATACAATATTGTACTCCGTATAACCCTTATAAGACATAAATTAAATGAGGTATTAAACTTTAAAAAATATCTCCATTTCCTTATTAAAATACTTTCATACAGAAAAATTCATTTTTAATACAATTGACACTACAATGCTCATGTATTTTTAATCTCTATATATCTGATTATTACTAGTCACAGTCAGTTACTTTCTGAGATGTTTTTCACATCTACTAATTAATAAGGAGCAAATTTTTATGCTTTGAAGATTTTTTTCTTCTTTTTTATTTATTTATACACCCACTTCCCAGGTAGCACCCTCTCATAGCCTTCCTCCCCCCACTAGAGCCCTTATACTCTGATATCCCTCCTACTGTCTGCTGTGTTGTCAGCATCCCCTGCCATTCCCCACTACTTGCCCTTCTGGTGAATCTAGTCAGCCTATCTAGAGGTCTTTGTTTTAGGAGGGTCAGCTGTTCTTCATCTAGCCATAATCAGTTGTCTATATTCCTTTGGATAAGATTGGGGTCTGCTGTTCATTTTCCCCATTCTATGCTTGGTTACTATCGGGGAATCCCTGTGGCCACCCTGGCCATCAACTCAAAAGAAGGTATCACTTGTCTGGCATTGTTGCTTGTTATGTAGCCTTTAGCTATACATATGGACTCTTATGAAATTATTTTGGCCCATTTAATCTTTGGTTATACTTTTCTTTTGGGTGTTAAGGCCATACAGTTGGTCCAGATAAAACAAATTTATTTTTACTCTTAAGGTCATTTGAGGATCTGTTCCCCAGGGGTCACATGGGTTTGGGAGGATCCCCTGGCTCCTTTCTTTTACCAGTTCCGCCTATGTGAAGATAAGTCAAAGGTCCTGC
>NW_008353482.1:713616-714943 GCF_000622305.1 Nannospalax galili | reverse complement strand
ATGGGGGTCTCCTCAGCCTCCTTGATCAAGAGGACAAGTGACCCACCACAATTACAGGACATTTTGAGAGATGCTCATAGTCCCCTGGAACTAGTTGACCTAGGAGGGCAAGGAGCAAAAAGTGTCCTTTTTGTCCCTCTGACCAAATTATTATAGACCTCAAAGTATGTCTGTTAAACACCCAAGAAGGATGGTTCCACCAGTCTGATATTTTTAATTACTGTGTGTCTTGTAGATAAATCTTGGGCAAAGACCACTTGCTCTCAGATAAACCTTACCTAGACATATATTTCTTGATCTGCTATGTATAATTTGTCAGTAGGTTGTAGGAGTAATATGGTTCTCTCTGTTTTTCAAAACTAGCTAGGCATTGTTTATCTCTCACATTGTTTCACCCCTCCATCATGGTTTTCCCTCTTAAGGTGCCCCCATTTCCCCCCTTTCTTCCTTACTAATACTCTTCTCCTATGGTCCTACCTCTCTTGAGCTCCTTCTGCTTCCCTGGACCTTCAGGACCAGCCACAGGCCTCTCTCCTACCCGAAGGCCTCTCTCTGTGGTAAGTCCACTGTGCCCTCTGGGCCTCGACTCCCCCAGCCTCATTCACTCTCCCATCTCCACTGCCCTTCTTTCCTCTGAGTGTGGGCCCTGCCCCATTCCTTGTTTTGGGGCCCCAGACACCTGGGGAGACAATACTGCCTCCTGATCCTTTTCATCCAGACCAACTAGTGCCTTCTCTGGGACCCAGGAGCACTGTTTCTGGGCCTGGCACTGCCCTCAACTCCCCTTGCTTCCCTGGGCCTGCACCACCCACCAGCCTCTTTCTGGGATGCTGGGGCTGACCTTTCCTCTTCCTGATCCTTTGCATCCAGACCAACCCAGCTCCTCAGTGCAGTCCCCAGGATGCCTTGGGGCCTCTTCCCGCCCCATCTGCCTTTGCATCTCTTGGTGGCACAGGCACCAGCTGCCCTAGATCAGCATCTTTCCTGGGCCATGCTCCCAAGCCAGTCCAACCCCCTAATTCATGAGGCCAAAATTGTTCCTGGAGGGATCCAGACCTTAGGAGAAAGCTTGAAAACTTCTGCCCCTCACCTGAATTGGGACTCTGTGGAAACTCCTGAAGACAAAAGCAATCCGGCTTCTCCAATATAAAATCAAAAGAGAGAACCAGAAGCTTAGAGGAACCAGCTTTTCATGCCCAAAGAGTAAACCACAAAGACACATAAAGTTCACAAAAAGAAGCAGACCTATACTTGAAGGCCTGAGTTTCACACAAGAATCAGAAACTACAAAAGAAATTCACATGTCAAAATCACAGAGAAAAAATAA